>NC_056733.1:758523556-758593556 GCF_019279795.1 Protopterus annectens
TGTGCTGCACTTAATTTAAAATCGTTTTTTCTTAAAATTGCATTTTACCTGCCTCTGACCTGGCACACACGTGTTGGGGTCATTTATTGCACTGTTTTGACTAGTTTGCTACTTGTGTGTCTCTGCTATCTTTAAACAAAAAAAAAACAAAAAATCTTGCTAGTTTCCCACTTTCTATAATTTAAAAAAAAAGTTCAGTTACAGAGTTGCTGTTCTGAACTGTTTGTAAGTTTCTTGGAGGCCAGTGCTTACTTGGGCTAAAGGGAAGTCTCTGTGTTCACCAGTGGCGGTGGTTAACACTGAGCAGCCTGCCTGTCCCTGTAGGAGTGGTTACTGCCTAGTAACTGTAGTTTTATTGGCCATTTTGGGTCAATTCCAAACTCCTTGATCTCTCTCTCTTAAAACCCTGCAACCACGTGGTTTTGGCATCTTTCCAGGCTTGATAGTTGTTGCTGAAGCACCTACCAAGAGGAGAAAACGTTGAGAGAAGAAGGGAGCTACTTTTGAAATTTTAAGTATTTTCTTCTGATTTATTTCTTAGAAAATCTTCATTGCTACCTACTTTTTGACATTTTCCTGCTTGCAAAAGTTGATATATGTGTTAGAAACAGTATTTAGAACATACCTAGAGCCTATTTATTGCATTTTTTGTGTTGCACTTAATTTAAAATCGTTTTTTCTTAAAATTGCATTTTACCTGCCTCTGAGCTAGCACACACGTGTTGGGGTCATTTATTGCACTGTTCTGACTAGTTTGCTACTTGTGTGTCTCTGCTATCCTTAAACAAAAACAAAAAAATCTTGCTATTTTCCCACTTTCTATAATTTAAAAAGTTCAGTTACAGAGTTGCTGTTCTGAACTGTTTGTAAGTTTCTTGGAGGCCAGTGCTTACTTGGGCTAAAGGGAAGTCTCTGTGTTCACCAGTGGTGGTGGTTAACACTGAGCAGCCTGCCTGTCCCTGTAGGAGTGGTTACTGCCTAGAAACTGTAGTTTTATTGGCCATTTTGGGTCAATTCCAAACTCCTTGATCTCTCTCTCTTAAAACCCTGCAACCGTGTGGTTTTGGCATCTTTCCAGGCTTGATAGTTGTTGCTGAAGCACCTACCAAGAGGAGAAAATGCTGAGAGAAGAAGGAGCCACTTTTGAGATTTTAAGTATTTTCTTCTGATTTATTTCTTAGAAAATCTTCATTGCCGCCTACTTTTTGACATTTTCTTGCTTGCAAAAGTTGATATCTGTGTTAGAAACAGTATTTAGAACATACCTAGAGCCTATTTATTGCATTTTTTGTGTTGCACTTAATTTAAAATCGTTTTTTCTTAAAATTGCATTTTTACCTGCCTCTGACCTAGCACATACATGTTGGGGTCATTTATTGCACTGTTCTGACTAGTTTGCTACTTGTGTGTCTCTGCTATCTTTAAACAAAAACAAAAAAATCTTGCTAGTTTCCCACTTTCTATAATTTAAAAAAAAAGTTCAGTTACAGAGTTGCTGTTCTGAACTGTTTGTAAGTTTCTTGGAGGCCAGTGCTTACTTGGGCTAAAGGGAAGTCTCTGTGTTCACCAGTGGCAGTGGTTAACACTGAGCAGCCTGCCTGTCCCTGTAGGAGTGGTTACTGCCTAGAAACTGTAGTTTTATTGGCCATTTTGGGTCAATTCCAAACTCCTTGATCTCTCTCTCTTAAAACCCTGCAACCATGTGGTTTTGGCATCTTTCCAGGCTTGATAGTTGTTGCTGAAGCACCTACCAAGAGGAGAAAATGCTGAGAGAAGAAGGGAGCCACTTTTGAGATTTTAAGTATTTTCTTCTGATTTATTTCTTAGAAAATCTTCATTGCTACCTACTTTGTGACATTTTCCTGCTTGCAAAAGTTGATATATGTGTTAGAAACAGTATTTAGAACATACCTAGAGCCTATTTATTGCATTTTTTGTGTTGCACTTAATTTAAAATCGTTTTTCTTAAAATTGCATTTTACCTGCCTCTGACCTAGCACACACGTGTTGGGGTCATTTATTGCACTGTTCTGACTAGTTTGCTACTTGTGTGTCTCTGCTATCCTTAAACAAAAAAAAACAAAAAAATCTTGCTAGTTTCCCACTTTCTATAATTAAAAAAAAAAGTTCAGTTACAGAGTTGCTGTTCTGAACTGTTTGTAAGTTTCTTGGAGGCCAGTGCTTACTTGGGCTAAAGGGAAGTCTCTGTGTTCACCAGTGGTGGTGGTTAACACTGAGCAGCCTGCCTGTCCCTGTAGGAGTGGTTACTGCCTAGAAACTGTAGTTTTATTGGCCATTTTGGGTCAATTCCAAACTCCTGGATCTCTTTCTCTTAAAACCCTGCAACCGTGTGGTTTTGGCATCTTTCCAGTCTTGATAGTTGTTGCTGAAGCACCTACCAAGAGGAGAAAATGCTGAGAGAAGAAGGGAGCCACTTTTAAGATTTTAAGTATTTTTTTCTGATTTATTTCTTAGAAAAACTGCATTGCCACCTACTTTTTGACATTTTCTTGCTTGCAAAAGTTGATATCTGTGTTCGAAACAGTATTTAGAACATACTTAGAGCCTGTTTATTGCATTTTTTGTGTTGCACTTAATTTAAAATTGTTTTTTCTTAAAATTGCATTTTACCTGCCTCTGACCTAGCACACGCGTGATGGGGTCATTTATTGCACTGTTCTGACTAGTTTGCTACTTGTGTGTCTCTGCTATCCTTAAATAAAAACAAAAAACTTGCTATTTTCCCACTTTCTATAATTTAAAAAAAGTTCAGTTACAGAGTTGCTGTTCTGAACTGTTTGTAAGTTTCTTGGAGGCCAGTGCTTACTTGGGCTAAAGGGAAGTCTCTGTGTTCACCAGTTGAGGTGGTTAACACTGAGCAGCCTGCCTGTCCCTGTAGGAGTGGTTACTGCCTAGAAACCATAGTTTTATTGGCAATTTTGGGTCAATTCCAAACTCCTTGATCTCTCTCTCTTAAAACCCTGCAACCGCATGGTTTTGGCATCTTTCCAGGCTTGATAGTTGTTGCTGAAGCACCTACCAAGAGGAGAAAATGCTGAGAGAAGAAAGGAGCCACTTTTGAGATTTTAAGTATTTTCTTCTGATTTATTTCTTAGAAAAACTGCATTGCCGCCTACTTTTTGACATTTTCTTGCTTGCAAAAGTTGATATCTGTGTTCGAAACAGTATTTAGAACATACCTAGAGCCTATTTATTGCATTTGTTGTGTAGCACTTAATTTAAAATTGTTTTTTCTTAAAATTGCATTTTAACTGCCTCTGACCTAGCACATACGTGTTGGGGTTATTTATTGCACTGTTCTGACTAGTTTGCTACTTGTGTGTCTCTGATATCCTTAAACAAAAAAAAAAAATCTTGCTATTTTCCCACTTTGTATAATTAAAAAAAAAAGTTCAGTTACAGAGTTGCTGTTCTGAACTGTTTGTAATTTTCTTGGAGGCCAATGCTTACTTAGGCTAAAGGGAAGTCTCTGTGTTCACCAGTTGCAGTGGTAAACACTGAGCAGCCTGCCTGTCCCTGTAGGAGTGGTTACTGCCTAGAAACTGTAGTTTTATTGGCCATTTTGGGTCAATTCCAAACTCCTTGATTTCTCTGTCTCTTAAAACCCTGCAACCACGTGGTGTTGGCATCTTTCCAGGCTTGATAGTTGTTGCTGAAGCACCTACCAAGAGGAGAAAACACTGAGAGAAGAAGGGAGCCACTTTTGAGATTTTAAGTATTTTCTTCTGATTTATTTCTTAGAAAATCTTCATTGCCGCCTACTTTTTGACATTTTCTTGCTTGCAAAAGTTGATATATGTGTTAGAAACAGTATTTAGAACATACCTAGAGCCTATTTATTGCATTTTTTGTGTTGCACTTAATTTAAAATCGTTTTTTCTTAAAATTGCATTTTACCTGCCTCTGACCTAGCACACACGTGTTGGGGTCATTTATTGCACTGTTCTGACTAGTTTGCTACTTGTGTGTCTCTGCTATCTTTAAACAAAAACAAAAAAACAAAAAAATCTTGCTAGTTTCCCACTTTCTATAATTAAAAAAAAAAGTTGAGTTACAGAGTTGCTGTTCTGAACTGTTTGTAAGTTTCTTGGAGGCCAGTGCTTACTTGGGCTAAAGGGAAGTCTCTGTGTTCACCAGTGGTGGTGGTTAACACTGAGCAGCCTGCCTGTCCCTGTAGGAGTGGTTACTGCCTAGAAACTGTAGTTTTATTGGCCATTTTGGGTCAATTCCAAACTCCTTGATCTCTCTCTCTTAAAACCCTGCAACCACGTGGTTTTGGCATCTTTCCAGGCTTGATAGTTGTTGCTGAAGCACCTACCAAGAGGAGAAAACGCTGAGAGAAGAAGGGAGCCACTTTTGAGATTTTAAGTATTTTCTTCTGATTTATTTCTTAGAAAAACTGCATTGCCACCTACTTTTTGACATTTTCTTGCTTGCAAAAGTTGATATCTGTGTTCGAAACAGTATTTAGAACATACCTAGAGCCTGTTTATTGCATTTTTTGTGTTGCACTTAATTTAAAATGTTTTTTTCTTAAAATTGCATTTTACCTGCCTCTGACCTAGCACACGTGATGGGGTCATTTATTGCACTGTTCTGACTAGTTTGCTACTTGTGTGTCTCTGCTATCCTTAAATAAAAACAAAAAAACTTGCTATTTTCCCACTTTCTATAATTTAAAAAAAAGTTCAGTTACAGAGTTGCTGTTCTGAACTGTTTGTAAGTTTCTTGGAGGCCAGTGCTTACTTGGGCTAAAGGGAAGTCTCTGTGTTCACCAGTTGAGGTGGTTAACACTGAGCAGACTGCCTGTCCCTGTAGGAGTGGTTACTGCCTAGAAACTGTAGTTTTATTGGCCATTTTGGGTCAATTCCAAACTCCTTGATCTCTCTCTTAAAACCCTGCAACCGCATGGTTTGGCATCTTTCCAGGCTTGATAGTTGTTGCTGAAGCACCTACCAAGAGGAGAAAATGCTGAGAGAAGAAAGGAGCCACTTTTGAGATTTTAAGTATTTTCTTCTGATTTATTTCTTAGAAAAACTGCATTGCCGCCTACTTTGACATTTTCTTGCTTGCAAAAGTTGATATCTGTGTTAGAAACAGTATTTAGAACATACTTAGAGCCTGTTTATTGCATTTTTTGTGTTGCACTTAATTTAAAATTGTTTTTCTTAAAATTGCAATTTACCTGCCTCTGACCTAGCACACACATGTTGGGGTCATTTATTGCACTGTTCTGACTAGTTTGCTACTTGTGTGTCTCTGCTATCCTTAAACAAAAACAAAAAAAAAAAAATCTTGCTATTTTCCCACTTTCCATAATTTGAAAAAAGTTCAGTTACAGAGTTGCTGTTCTGAAGTGTTTGTAAGTTTCTTGGATGCCAGTGCTTACTTGGGCTAAAGGGAAGTCTCTGTGTTCACCAGTTGCAGTGGTTAACACTGAGCAGCCTGCCTGTCCCTGTAGGAGTGGTTACTGCCTAGAAACTGTAGTTTTATTGGCCATTTTGGGTCAATTCCAAACTCCTTGATCTCTCTCTCTTAAAACCCTGCAACCACGTGGTTTTGGCATCTTTCCAGGCTTGATAGTTGTTGCTGAAGCACCTACCAAGAGGAGAAAATGCTGAGAGAAGAAGGGAGCCACTTTTGAGATTTTAAGTATTTTCTTCTGATTTATTTCTTAGAAAATCTTCATTGCTGCCTACTTTTTGACATTTTCTTGCTTGCAAAAGTTGATATATGTGTTAGAAACAGTATTTAGAACATACCTAGAGCCTATTTATTGCATTTTTTGTGTTGCACTTAATTTAAAATTGTTTTTTCTTAAAATTGCATTTTACCTGCCTCTGACCTAGCACACACGTGTTGGGGTCATTTATTGCACTGTTCTGACTAGTTTGCTACTTGTGTGTCTCTGCTATCTTTAAACAAAAACAAAAAAAAAAAATCTTGCTAGTTTCCCACTTTCTATAATTTAAAAAAAAAGTTCAGTTACAGAGTTGCTGTTCTGAACTGTTTGTAAGTTTCTTGGAGGCCAGTGCTTACTTGGGCTAAAGGGAAGTCTCTGTGTTCACCAGTGGTGGTGGTTAACACTGAGCAGCCTGCCTGTCCCTGTAGGAGTGGTTACTGCCTAGAAACTGTAGTTTTATTGGCCATTTTGGGTCAATTCCAAACTCCTTGATCTCTCTCTCTTAAAACCCTGCAACCACGTGGTTTTGGCATCTTTCCAGGCTTGATAGTTGTTGCTGAAGCACCTACCAAGAGGAGAAAATGCTGAGAGAAGAAAGGAGCCACTTTTGAGATTTTAAGTATTTTCTTCTGATTTATTTCTTAGAAAATCTGCATTGCCGCCTACTTTTGTCATTTTCTTGCTTGTAAAAGTTGATATCTGTGTTAGAAACAGTATTTAGAACATACCTAGAGCCTGTTTATTGCATTTTTTGTGTTGCACTTAATTTAAAATCGTTTTTTCTTAAAATTGCATTTTACCTGCCTCTGACCTAGCACACGTGTTGGGGTTATTTATTGCACTGTTCTGACTAGTTTGCTACTTGTGTGTCTCTGCTATCCTAAAACAAAAACAAAAAAACAAAAAATCTTGCTAGTTTCCCACTCTGTATAATTTAAAAAAAAAGTTCAGTTACAGAGTTGCTGTTCTGAACTGTTTGTAAGTTTGTTGGAGGCCAGTGCTTACTTGGGCTAAAGGGAAGTCTCTGTGTTCACCAGTTGCAGTGGTAAACACTGAGCAGCCTGCCTGTCCCTGTAGGAGTGGTTACTGCCTAGAAACTGTAGTTTTATTGGCCATTTTGGGTCAATTCCAAACTCCTTGATCTCTCTCTCTCGTAAACCCTGCAACCATGTGGTGTTGGCGTCTTTCCAGGCTTGATAGTTGTTGCTGAAGCACCTACCAAGAGGAGAAAACGCTGAGAGAAGAAGGGAGCCACTTTTGAGATTTTAAGTATTTTCTTCTGATTTATTTCTTAGAAAATCTTCATTGCCGCCTACTTTTTGACATTTTCTTGCTTGCAAAAGTTGATATATGTGTTAGAAACAGTATTTAGAACATACCTAGAGCCTATTTATTGCATTTTTTGTGTTGCACTTAATTTAAAATCGTTTTTTCTTAAAATTGCATTTTACCTGCCTCTGACCTGGCACACACGTGTTGGGGTCATTTATTGCACTGTTCTGACTAGTTTGCTACTTGTGTGTCTCTGCTATCTTTAAACAAAAACAAAAAAACAAAAAAATCTTGCTAGTTTCCCACTTTTTATAATTTAAAAAAAAAGTTCAGTTACAGAGTTGCTGTTCTGAACTGTTTGTAAGTTTCTTGGAGGCCAGTGCTTACTTGGTTTAAAGGAAAGTCTCTGTGTTCACCAGTGGTGGTGGTTAACACTGAGCAGCCTGCCTGTCCCTGTAGGAGTGGTTACTGTCTATAAACTGTAGTTTTATTGGCCATTTTGGGTCAATTCCAAACTCCTTGATCTCTCTCTCTTAAAACCCTGCAGCTGCGTGGGTTTGGAATATTTCCAGGCTTGATAGTTGTTGCTGAAGCACTTACCAAGAGGAGAAAACGCTGAGAGAAGAAAGGAGCCACTTTTGAGATTTTAAGTATTTTCTTCTGATTTATTTCTTAGAAAAACTGCATTGCCGCCTACATTTCGGCGTTTTCTTGCTTGCAAAAGTTGATATCTGTGTTCGAAACAGTATTTAGAACATACTTAGAGCCTGTTTATTGCATTTTTTTGTGTTGCACTTAATTTAAAATGTTTTTTTCTTAAAATTGCATTTTACCTGCCTCTGACCTAGCACACGCGTGATGGGGTCATTTATTGCATTGTTCTGACTAGTTTGCTACTTGTGTGTCTCTGCTATCCTTAAATAAAAACAAAAAAACTTGCTATTTTCCCACTTTCTATAATTTAAAAAAAAGTTCAGTTACAGAGTTGCTGTTCTGAACTGTTTGTAAGTTTCTTGGGGTCCAGTGCTTTCTTGGGCTAAAGGGAAGTCTCTGTGTTCACCAGTTGAGGTGGTTAACACTGAGCAGCCTGCCTGTCCCTGTAGGAGTGGTTACTGCCTAGAAACTGTAGTTTCATTGGCCATTTTGGGTCAATTCCAAACTCCTGGATCTCTTTCTCTTAAAACCCTGCAGCCGCATGGGTTTGGCATCTTTCCAGGCTTGATAGTTGTTGCTGAAGCACTTACCAAGAGGAGAAAACGCTGAGAGAAGAAAGGAGCCACTTTTGAGATTTTAAGTATTTTCTTCTGATTTATTTCTTAGAAAAACTGCATTGCCGCCTACATTTCGACGTTTTCTTGCTTGCAAAAGTTGATATCTGTGTTCGAAACAGTATTTAGAACATACTTAGAGCCTGTTTATTGCATTTTTTGTGTTGCACTTAATTTAAAATTGTTTTTTCTTAAAATTGCATTTTACCTGCCTCTGACCTAGCACACACACGATTGGGTCATTTATTGCACTGTTCTGACTAGTTTGCTACTTGTGTGTCTCTGCTATCCTTAAATAAAAACAAAAAAACTTGCTATTTTCCCACTTTCCATAATTTAAAAAAAGTTCAGTTACAGAGTTGCTGTTCTGAACTGTTTGTAAGTTTCTTGGAGGCCAGTGCTTACTTGGGCTAATGGGAAGTCTCTGTGTTCACCAGTTGAGGTGGTTAACACTGAGGAGCCTGCCTGTCCCTGTAGGAGTGGTTACTGCCTAGAAACCATAGTTTTATTGGCAATTTTGGGTCAATTCCAAACTCCTTGATCTCTCTCTCTTAAAACCCTGCAACCGCATGGTTTTGGCATCTTTCCAGGCTTGATAGTTGTTGCTGAAGCACCTACCAAGAGGAGAAAATGCTGAGAGAAGAAAGGAGCCACTTTTGAGATTTTAAGTATTTTCTTCTGATTTATTTCTTAGAAAAACTGCATTGCCGCCTACTTTTTGACATTTTCTTGCTTGCAAAAGTTGATATCTGTGTTCGAAACAGACTTAGAGCCTGTTTATTGCATTTGTTGTGTTGCACATAATTTAAAATTGTTTTTTCTTAAAATTGCATTTTAACTGCCTCTGACCTAGCACATACGTGTTGGGGTTATTTATTGCACTGTTCTGACTAGTTTGCTACTTGTGTGTCTCTGATATCCTTAAAAAAAAAAAAAATCTTGCTATTTTCCCACTTTGTATAATTAAAAAAAAAAGTTCAGTTACAGAGTTGCTGTTCTGAACTGTTTGTAAGTTTCTTGGAGGCCAGTGCTTATTTGGGCTAAAGGGAAGTCTCTGTGTTCACCAGTTGCTGTGGTTAACACTGAGCAGCCTGCCTGTCCCTGTAGGAGTGGTTGCTGCCTAGAAACTGTAGTTTTATTAGCCATTTTGGGTCAACTCCAAACTCCTTGATCTCTCTCTCTTAAAACCCTGCAACCACGTGGTTTTGGCATCTTTCCAGGCTTGATAGTTGTTGCTGAAGCACCTACCAAGAGGAGAAAATGCTGAGAGAAGAAGGGAGCCACTTTTGAGATTTTAAGTATTTTCTTCTGATTTATTTCTCAGAAAATCTTCATTGCTGCCTACTTTTTGACATTTTCTTGCTTGCAAAAGTTGATATATGTGTTAGAAACAGTATTTAGAACATACCTAGAGCCTATTTATTGCATTTTTTGTGTTGCACTTAATTTAAAATTGTTTTTTCTTAAAATTGCATTTTACCTGCCTCTGACCTGGCACACACGTGTTGGCTTCATTTATTGCACTGTTCTGACTAGTTTGCTACTTGTGTGTCTCTGCTATCTTTAAACAAAAACAAAAAAACAAAAAAATCTTGCTATTTTCCCACTTTCTATAAGTTAAAAAAAAGTTCAGTTACAAAGTTGCTGTGCTGAACTGTTTGTAAGTTTCTTGGAGGCCAGTGCTTACTTGGGCTAAAGGGAAGTCTCTGTTTTCACCCGTTGTAGTGGTTAACACTGAGCAGCCTGCCTGTCCCTGTAGGAGTGGTTACTGTCTAGAAACTGTAGTTTTATTGGCCATTTTGGGTGAATTCCAAATGCCTTGATCTCTCTCTGTTAAAGCCCTGCAACCGCGTGGTTTTGGCATCTTTCCAGGCTTGATAGTTGTTGCTGAAGCACCTACCAAGAGGAGAAAATGCTGAGAGAAGAAAGCAGCCACTTTTGAGATTTTAAATATTTTCTTCTGATTCATTTCTTAGAAAAACTGCACTGCCGCGTACTTTTTTGCATTTTCTTGCTTGCAAAAGTTGATATCTGTGTTCAAAACAGTATTTAGAACATACCTAGAGCCTGTTTATTGCATTTTTCGTGTTGCACTTAATTTAAAATCGTTTTTTCTTAAAATTGCATTTTACCTGCCTCTGACCAAGTACACACGTGTTGGGGTCATTTATTGCACTGTTTTGACTAGTTTGCTATTTGTGTGTCTCTGCTATCCTTAAACAAAAAAAAAAAATCTTGCTATTTTCCCTCTTTCTATAATTTTAAAAAAAGTTCAGTTACAGAGTTGCTATCCTGAACTGTTTGTAAGTTTCTTGGAGGCCAGTGCTTTTCTTGGGCTAAAGGGAAGTTTCTGTGTTCACCAGTGGCAGTGGTTAACACTGAGTAGCCTGCCTGTCCCTGTAGGAGTGGTTACTGCCTAGAAACTGTAGTTTTATTGCCATTTTGGGTCAATTCCAAACTCCTTGATTTCTATCTCTTAAAACCCTGGGCAGCGCCGGTTAGCTGGGGTATACTATTCCTGGCTCCACAAAGTCTGCGCTGCAAATTTTCCCTTAGAACTAGGCAAGCCTCAACTCAAGTGCTTGAGATCACCTGCTCTTATTGCAGCACTTGTATAACCCAAATCAGCACTTGTCCAAATCTCCTAGACAGTGCTATTATTTTCCAAATCTCCTAGACAGCACTATTATAATACAGCATAAGACCCTCGACCATCCGCAAGACAAGTTAATTTCACTTTTCCAAGCATGTCCAGATGTCAGCTTCAGGTGTACTCTCCAGTTCATCTGGTGGAATTGGGCATCCTGAGGCAATGTCCCAACTGCCTCATGTATACAGACAACCCTCTCCTCTTACCTCTAGACACAAACACTTGTGAGAGATGCAAATACACAGCCAGACTGGAGGCTAAGCTCTCTCAACCCATGACTGTAACAGACAGTCAAGAGGGGAAGAGACACACTAGCATCACACCACCAGTCACACATGGATCTACAAAACAAGCACCGGCAAAACATACACATAAATACACAAAAACATGTTCGGAGGCACTAGGTACCAATCTGAAAAAGAAACAGTGCCCTCCAAAGCAGACAAGCAAGCAACCTGCACCTCCAAACACAAGCCAGAAAACACATAATTCACCTCAGCAATGTGCCTCATGACAGCCCCTAAGGCAAAACACCATACCCAACACTCTAGTAATAGGAGACTGTATGGTAAGGCACACAGATGTTCCACTCACCAGGCTGAACAAGGAGAAGGTTACTGTCAGATGCCTGTTGGGTGCTAGGATCCGCCATATAACACAGGCACTTAGGTCACTCCAGAACAAGTGCAAGTATGACGCTGTCATTGTACATGTTGGTGTGAATGATCTAAGACATACCTCCCTGGACTACATGAAAAGAGACATTGAGGAGCTCTCTGATCATATAGTCCAAGCTGGTATGACCCTGACCTTGAGTAGCATACTACCTTCACCTAGAATGATACCACAATACAAAGACAAAATGATCAATTTCAACAATTGGCTAAGCTTCTGGTGTCATTCTAAGGGGATCCAGTGTCTGTATGCCTGGGATGACATGATAGACAATCCTCACTGTTTCACCAGAGATGGTTTGCACCTGTCACCCCTAGGCTTTCGAATACTGGCCAAGGCTCTTGCCGTCCCCATAGTGCCTTTTTTAGGCAAGGCTCAAAGGACAAACCAAAGACTGTAACCAGCACAGGTAACCAAAAACTAAGGGTAATGCTACTCAACGCCAGAAGTCTCAACCTCAAAATGCACGCACTCGAGGCACTCCTCAGTATGGAGAAAATCGATATTTGTGCAGTGACAGAAACTTGGTTCACGGCTCCAGAGAGCACCCCAGCACTACCAGGTTACAATCCATATCATACCTCCCGGCCTCAGTTACCGGATCGCAGTACAAAGGGCGGAGGTGTATCCATATTCATCAAGGATACCCACATCTCCAGGTTAGTGACGCAGCATGATGCCCCAGAGATCATCCGTGCGCAACTATCAGCGGGCAAAACCACATTTCAAGTCGTAGCCTGTCATAGATCACCCACCATGTTCCAAGATGCTCACTCAGCATTCCTTGAGGCATTGGAAAATATAAAGGTCCTACCCAACACCATAATTTTGGGTGATTTCAACTACCCTGGTATAGACTGGGCAAACTACCAAAGTTCTAACTCCTATGCTCAGCGGTTCATAGAATTTATAAATTCAAATGCCCTTGAACAACTGGTATGTTCTCCCACTAGAGGGGACAACATATTGGATTTAGTCATCACAAATATAGGCGCCTATTGTACCACACCCATTATCACTCCCTCTCTGGTCAGATCAGACCACAAACTGATAACCCTGGATGTCCTCACCCCTCCACCTCCCCCAGTCAAAGAAACCATCGTAAAAAACCTTTCCAAAGCAAACTTCAAACTACTTGCATCAGAAGTGGAAAGCTTCACTATTCCCTTGCAGAAGGATAATGATATCCAGGATGCAGAATCCTACACCAAGGCACTTTATATACATTTTCAGGACTGCATGGACTGTGCTATCCCAAATAAAACCAAGACTCCTTCCTCAAGCAAGAAGAAACCAGTCTGGTGGACCCCGGCCATAAGCAAACTATACAATAATAGGAGGAGACTTATACAAAAAAAGGCCAAATCTCAAGTAAAAAAATCATCCCTGATCAGCATTAGTAAGAAATTGAGGGCCCTCATCAAGTCAGCTAAAGCCAATTTCAAAAAGAAAGTTGCCAAGGATGCCAAGGTTAACCATAAGGCTTTCTATGGTTGCTTCAAAAACCTAAATGGCAATGCTCAGGTCTGTTCTGAGCTAGTACAAAATGGAACAAAATACACTGACCCCACTGACATTGCCAACATCTTGGCTGATAGGTTCAGTGCAAAATCCCCCCCCACCACCACCACCTACAGGGCCTATTACTATTCCACGGGATTGTGTAACTCTGATTATTACTGATACGTTGGTTAATAAGGCTCTATCTAAAGCTAAAAACACTGCCTCCATGGGACCAGATGGTGTCCCGGGCTGTGTCATACGCGAGCTCCAAAATGAATTAACCCCACATGTGAATACCCTGTTCAGTCTCAGCCTCTCGACTGGATATGTGCCCATAGAATGGCACACAGCAACGGTGATTCCGCTGCACAAGGGTGGGCCCACAACCGATCCTGGGAACTACCGACCAATAAGCCTGACCAGTCTGATCTGTAAGGCAATGGAGCGAATCATTATGGAACTCATAAATGGAGAGATTGGGAACCTCCAAACACTTGACCCCAAACAGTTCGGCTTCGTCAAGGGCAGATCATGCCTCCTGAACCTGGTGGACTTCTTTGAGACAGTTACTCAGGCTATAAATAAGGGAAAGGAGGTACACACAGCTTACCTTGACCTTGCTAAAGCATTTGACACCATTCCTCATTCGGGTATTATTGATAAACTCACCAACCTGGGCATAAACCCTTACGTCACAAGATGGATTGCAAACTGGCTCTCAGACAGATCCCACAAAGTAAGAGTAGCGGGATCTATGTCTGAATCCAGACCAGTAATGAGCGGTGTGCCTCAGGGCTCTGTCCTGGGGCCCCTCCTGTTTAGCATATACTTCTCAGAAGTACAGGCAAGCACTGAAGGGCTGTGGCTGACCAAGTTTGCAGACGACTGCAAACTGGGTGCTATTATAGAGTCTCCAGCAAACATGGATATCCTCCAGAAGGGCCTTAATGAGACTGATGCATGTTGTCAAAGTCATGGTCTCAAGCTAAATGCTAAAAAATGTGTAGTAATCCCCTTTGGAAAAAACAGAGTACCCACGAACTACCACATAGGAGGTAACCCCCTGAAATCTGAAGAAGTAATAAGGGATCTAGGGACCCAAGTAGATAGTCAGCTTTCCTTTGATAACCATGTTGCCAAGGTGGTTAGAAAATCCTTCTATGTGACCCATCTGATCACAAAAGGGTTTGCATCAAGATCTAAGGATGTAGTGGTGCCCCTCTACTCTTCCCTCATCAGACCCATTATTGAGTACAATGCACCAATTGGAATGTAACTGGCTAGGCATCTCCAGCAGCTGGAGAGACCACAGAGGTACCTCACCAAGAGGATTACTGGCCTCAAACAGTTGCCCTATGCAGCACGATTGAAAAAATTAAGGCTTTTCTCTGTTGCATACCGCCTTCTCAGAGGCGATCTCTGTCTAACATGCAGAGCCATGTCCAACCCAGAACTGTTGAACATGCTCCATCTTAGCAAAACCAAATCTACTCGAGCTACACGCTCTAGGGATATAAACCTCAGCACAACAATGAATAGAACATGCTGGAGGGATAGATTCCCTTTGCAAAGACTTCTCTTGCTATGGAACAAGGTCCCGATCTACATAAGACAGAGCCCCTCACTATCACTCTTCAAGAGGAACCTTGACGAGTGGATGGGTAACAGAAAGTTCACACCAGGGATCATACCAACAGCTCTACTAGATAGGGGCCAAGGGTACTAGCTGCTAGATCAAGGGCCTAGGGAACTAAGCAAAGGGGCAGTGAATACTGCACAACATGGCTGGGCTAATATATGCCTTCGGGCAGATAGCCCAGTACCTACCTATGAACCTATGAACCTATGAATTAACTCACTGTAATGATCTGTGATGAATGGGAGAGGTGCCAAGATTTCCAGACAAAGTGGGAGAGACAATAGATGACACCAGTGAGTCTTTCAACATATTACTCTACCACACATAAAAAGTTAATAGAGAAACAGATCTTGTATCCGGATACATTTATTAAACCATAATAAGAATGAAACTCTAATGTCTGGCATTTTTGACTGACTATAATCATTCATGATCTACAAGGGATAGTGAAAAATCATGGATGTGTTTTAAGCAAGAAAAGGTAAGAGCTATGGCTGTGTGTCCGTGTCTGTGTGTGTGTGTGTGTGTGTGCGTGCGTGTGTGTGTGCGTGTGTGTGTGTGTGTGTGTGTGTGTGTGTGTGTGTGTGTGAGGGGAAGGTATGATTGATAGGGGTGCCTATGCTAACAAAAACATTAGCCATCAGTGGTGATTGTCACAGGGGCAGCAGAAAGGGGTCTGGGAGTGCTTGTAGTAACCACTGAGGACATCAGAGAAATGCAAATGACCTGGTAATGAGGCCTTTCTTCATTGCAGCTAATATGTCCATGAATCACAGGTTTCTGTGATCTATATAATAGGCCATTTTTTGTCACAGCTTTTCCACTCATGGCTTGGTATATTTGGGAATTGTGTCTTAGGTAGTACCTATTTTTCTTTTATATATCTTATCTTATTAATTTTCTGATTCCACCAAAGGAATTTTCTTGAATTTGCTTATATATTTGTATCTCACAAAAGGTTTTTACAAATGTAGAAATTAATAATATCATAGAGCTCATTAATGGTATCCTGAGCAGACTTACTTTAGGTCACAGAGGACAGCATCCCACTCTGTTTTATAAATACATGAGTCATTACATTATAGTTTCCACTTTTAAAATACAGAAAGGATGATTTATAAATGAGATCCTAAGTTTGTTTGTAAGGCATGTATGATATTACAATGCTTTATTAAATGCCATGCTGTTTGTTCCAACATGTTTTGATTAATACAGGTAGTTAATATTTGGACATATAAGCATATTATCTGATGTTGAGAAGTTCAGACAATGCTTGGTTAGTTAATATCCACATAAATACTGTTGTTTTCATTAATTTTTACATCTTCAAGTTTAGTCAGGAACTCCTAGTGTACAGCAGGCACAGACTGTGTATTGCAGAGTCTTATAATATTATATTTAAAATCAGTGATATTAGTCTGTGTATGAATAAATTTTAATCAGGGGATAATTTATCAGTTTCTGGGTTTTATGTGTTTTTTACAGAGATTAAGTCACCACCACCACTTATCACATCAACTTATTGCAACAAAGAAGGTATATACCCTGGGATTTGTGATATGCATTTTAGATTTTTAAACCATATTTCAATAATGACACATATAGCAACAGATCTATGTCAGGTGATCGCGTTTTTAGAAACTCGAAATTCATACAGACAAGACCATATGATCGAGTTTCAAAAAAAAACTGAACATAAAAAATAAATAAACAAACCCCAAAAAATATACTTTTTTTACATTTATCCGGGGGGCAAGCCCCCATGCACCCCCACACCCCCTGCAAATTACATATACCACACTACAATGAAGAAAAGGGTAAAGTTCCCGATCCTCACTGTACTGCGATCTCCATTCAAAAGCTTCAGGTTTTCAAAAACTCAATCATGTGGTCTCGACCATATGAATTTTGAGTTTTTGAAAACTCGATCAACTGATAGGGATCCATATCAATATCCTCCAAGCAGAGAAAAGCTATTAAATTGTCAATTTTAATTGCAGAGATTTGACGTTGCCCGTTCGATTCTCAGTTAGAGCATCTTCTGTGTGGCGACATGCGTGAACGGGCGTTCCTTCGTTGAAAATTGTGCATTAGGCCCGGCAAGTCAGCACGTAAAACTCTACTGCCAATCATTAGCAGACCGGAGTTCCGCTGTGGCGACCCCTAACCGGGAAAAGCCGAAAGACACAAACAAACTAATTGCAGAGACTTCTGGCGTTTACCAAGTCCATATTCACCATTGTTATTTTTTAATCTTTAATCTTGTGTTTTGTTCACTTCTCTTTGTCTTGCAATTAGAAAATGTATAAAAAAGATATTTTGGGGATGTAAGATTTTATTTTCAGTACTTGAACCCCCTGGGATGAGAGCTGAAACCAATTAGAGGAAAAACACTCCAGCCTGCTACACATCTCACTGATAAGCCTTGAATCTCCCTTATATCATAATATGTCTTTGGAGACTGACTGAATCCCTTTTTTTAATAAATGCAAATTTTTTGTCATGATAGTCAGGTGTCATACAAAGTGCTGGGAGTATTTTGCTAAGCAGATGCTTTTCCATGCCTGCAAGGTTATTCAGTAATCCCACCATATCCTGTTGTATAATTCAGAAGGATGACCTCAGATTGTTCACTCCAAACAGAAAAAGGACTAACCATCCTTTTTAATGGTTGGTCTTTTGTTTTAAACAAGAACCATCTTTACTGAATTATCTCTTATGAGATAGGAAATCATATATTTATTTAAATGAAAACAAACCATTTGACATATATTTCTGTTGCAAACATTATCCATCACTTATAATCTCTCCAGTCTTACATAGCTCATTCAATTCCTGCCTTCCCTTAAACCTTATTTCTCCTCCAAAACATTATCCTTCATGTATTGTTTCCACCATTCCCATTTTTCTATGTAATTTGCTCCTACCCTTTTCTAAAGATCCCACTTCCACTTTTATCTCTGTTACTAGTACTTCTTCTAGTAATTGCTTTCTGGCAGCCACCTGAATTGAAGTCAGCAAGGCTTTACTATGTCTAGGCAATTCTGATTCTGTATCACAACTCAAAAAATAATTTTCTTAGTTGCATCAGTTTGCTCACCCAGTATTTCTGACAGAGTAGTCTGCATGGAATTTTTAAAATCTGCCAACTCATTATACTCCCCAAAAATATGTTCCTAATAGTTTCTTTCTTCCCCATCACACCCCCACCATTTGCCATCTACCTAAGGAAAAATTTGTTGGGAGTCTGCTTGTGGTATAAAAGTAACTGTGCATGAACTTTAAAGAAAAAAACCTAAATCTTCTAGTCTTTGTTGCATATTTGGGAGCCATACATATTTCTTCCCATTGTTGCCATTGTTTCTGTGTGAATTGTTCATATAATCTCTCTTCCAGTCTTTTCTGACCTCTTCTGATTGATTCCTACAGTTATTGTGCAATATTTTATATGTTCTGCTAATTATCCATTTTTAACAGCAGCTTCTGTTGTAGATTCAACTAAAAACTCAACCAGAGCAGGTCTTTCACTTAGGAATCTCTATCCATTTCTCTTTGCCTATACTCTAATATTAGTCATTGAAACGGCACTCTCTAGTCTGTAGTCCAAACGTCTTTTTGGATTCTTCCCATTTTTTATTCTTCCCTGTCTAATTATTGGTTCCCAATACCTTGGTCCCTTTGCCAGCTTCCTCCAGTAAATTCCATCCCTACTGGTAGAATCACCATTCTTCATGACCAGTTTAGCTTAGTTCTTAGTATACTATCTGCTATTTTATGAATTTAGTATTCAATAATATTCAATATAATATCCTGTATAACTGTCATTATTTTCCTTAAGGCTCTGCATCCAAAATCTCACTCTCTCCTTATTTCTTGAATCCCCCCATGCTTCATCATCATCCTTTTCCATGTTGAATTATAACTTTCTGCTTGTATTATGTAAAAGAGCCTTAACTGTGTAGCACAAAAATATTCCTTCAAATCAGGTAATCCTAAACCACCTTGCTCTATTAGAAATATCAACTTATGCCACTTAACTCTTCTCCTCTTCCCCTCCCAGATAAATTTCTTCAACTCTTTATTAATTACTGAGCACAGCATCTCTTCAGGTTGATAAAAACATGCCTGATCTGTTTATAAAACGAAAGGGACTAAAAACATTTTTTACTGCTTGTATCTTGCTACCCATTTCCATAGGCAAGATTTTTCTCTTTCTCATTTTTTTATTATCTTTTGTTTAGTCTCTTCCTACATATCTTTAGTTGCCATAACAGAATCCTTTTTAACCCATACTCCTAAATACTTCATTTTATCATATCCCTATAAATACAGACATTGCTAAACCAGTTCACATGTGAGTACATAGTTTACAGACATAACCTTTGTTTTATCTTCATAATTTTATATCCTGAAAAATCCTGAGATGTTCTTTTCTGGTTTTATCAGGTACAAAATAATATAATCTTTTCTTGATTGTTTGTTTGTTTGTATCTTTCGGCTTTTCCCGGTTAGGGGTCGCCACAGCAGAACTCCGGTCCGCTAATGATTGGCAGTAGATTTTTACATACCGAGTTGCCAGTCCTGATGCACAACCTTCAACGAAGGTACGCCCATTCACGCATGTCTCCACACAGAAGACGCTTTAGCTGAGAATCGAACAGGACAATGTCTTACTGTGAGGTGACAAAGCTACCTTCATACCAATTATATATTTGAATTTCTGAGTCCCTTATCTTCTTTGCCAATGGCTATAATATAATGCGAATAAGAAAGGGGAAAGAGGACACCCCTGCCTGGTTTTTGTCTTCAGACACAATTTATTAGAGAGTAGCCCTCCCACTTTTATTTTTGCCTCTGATCTCTCACATATCACCTTAATTAACCTTACTATCATATCAGGGAATGCAAATGCTTCAATTACACTACTTATATAATCCCAGTTTACTCTTTCAAAAGCTTTCTCTCCATCAAGACCCATAAACAAAAGTGGTATTTTCTTACATTCTGTTTTTCTCTGGCACATCATTGTTCTACTAATATTGTCAACTGTTTGCCTCCCAACTACAAAACCACACATCCATATTTAACAATTTTGGCAACACCTTTGCCATTCTTTTAGCCATTATCAACATAAACACTTTATAATCATGGTTTAAAATTGAAATGGACCTATATAAAGCTGTATCTGATGGGTCTTTACCATCTTTAGGTATTACAGCCATCACAGCTTTTTTCTTGGATGTTGGTGCTTCCCCTCCTTTTAAAACACTGTTAAACAAAACTTTCCAGATCTTTATCCCTTTCTTCCCTCTTAGCTTCCAAACTTCCACCAGAATACCATCTATTCCTGGAGACTTTCATGTAGATTGGTTACACATCACTATTTTTATCTCATCTCCTCCTATCCTAACTGTTAATTGTTGAGCCTGAGCTACCTCTAACTTTGGCATATTTAAGTCTTCTATAAATGTTTCCATGTGTGCTCTTTGTTGATTTCCTCATATCTGTGCTTTATACTAATTTTCAGGAATCTTCCAAAATGTCTCTAATACCTCTAGGGGATTTCTGACTATTTTTCTTGTTAGAAGCTCCCTAAGCTTGGCAAAAATCCTTTCTACTTTCTGTTACCTAAGTTATTGTGCAAAAAGGTTTTGTGCCCTGGAGTTATTAACAAAAACAATTGTTTAACAGCAAGCTTTCTAAACTCATGCATATCCAGGAACTCCCATATTTTTTCTTTAGTACTTTGCATTTGCACCTCTTCTTGTTCTGTGAGATTCTCCCTTATTCTGTAATACTTTAACATTTGCCATCCCCCTCTAAATATTTTTATTAATTATTAATCATGTCTCTTTTTCTTTTATTTTTACCCTATTTTTAAACTCCACTTTCATTTTATCGACTCCCTAGCTCTAATGTCTGGAATACTTTCTATCTTCTTTAATAATTCTTGAATAATTTCCACTACCTATTCCTTAAATTACTCTCTTTTTAACAAGTAGGTGGGGAAGTACCAATGTCTCATTTTTATTTCATTACTCTGCATTTTTATCTTAGTCATTATTGGTGCATGATCTGAAATAGTTATTGTATCTGTGAGAAAACTTTCAATTAAATCCACATTCCTGTGAAATATAATTTCTGTCTGGTCTAGCCCAGTTATTGTGTCTTGGGGAATGATATGTACATTTTCTCAAAATTCCTACTACAGAATTCATGACTACCATACCAAATAGCTTCATAATTTTTTTCAGAAATCTCCCCTCTTTTGTTATATTTTCCCTTCTTTGTCCCCCAGGTACATCCTCTCTGTTGCAACCCAAATTCCAGCTGATTATGTCTCCCAAAATGTTTGTAAGCTCCATGATAGCAGTTTTATGTGGAATATAAATACATGGCAGCACAATCCTCCTCCCTTACCAGTAGCCCCTTACTACCACAAATCTATTTTTTATGTATTTCTCCTCTTCTATTACTATTGCAGCTCATCTGGCAATTAGTATAAGTACTCACCATTCCCTTTGTCTCTGACATTCTGCTGAATATCCATCCAGAAATCCTTTCCTTATCAAATTCATGTGCTCAATTCTTTCCAAATGTGTCTCCTGTAGAGTTGCTATTTGCTTTATGCATTTACTAATATAATTCAATACTCTTACTTTTTGTGTAAACCTGTGAGGCCTTTCAAAATTCCAAAATAATATGTACAGTGTAGCCATTATGATAATAATTTATTATTCCCACCTATTATATATGGGATCTATATTACTGCATCAAAAGACCTTTATACCGAACACCTCTCCACCGACACAAAACTGTTGAAATTCACTTCCGTGAATTGCAGAATTTTTCCCAGGGAAAGGAAGTAGTTGGGTAACCACAACTTTGCCCTTTTCCCCACTGTAGTGCAGTCTCAGAGTTGGTATATATAGTTCACACTGGAGTGTGTGGGGGTGAAGCAACCCCCCACTTGGGTTGGTTTGATTTAGTGTGGTGTGTGCTTTGTTCTGGTATGGGGCACTTGTTACTTTGCCTTGGAAAAAATTTCATGATTCACAGAAGTGAATTTCAGTGGTTGCATGTCAGTGGAGAGGTGTTCAGCATAAAGGTATTTTGACATAGTAATATTGACCCTATATATGATAGCTTTTTAAATATCTGTTTTTAGCTTTTGTGTTACATGCACCCACAAATGTTAGGCGGGTTGATCTTTTATACAGTTGTGTCTTAAAATTTCCAATTGAACCTAAAAAGACTTTTTGTTTTACTGAAAAACACTCAAACAAAAAAAAAACACACCTCCAGAACACTCCATAACCTATTAACTCAAAACAAATACACACAGCTATGTACATCTTCAAATTATGAAATTTTAACCCTCCTAATAGGAACAATTGTCCCACATTGCCAGCCACACCTACAGGCATTACCTAACTGAAAAATAATGTTATCCATGCTAAGGCACATGTTACAGCCTAGCCTATGCTCATACTTACACTAATTGCTGTCTGTTTTTGTCTTATCTTTATTCCCCTCCCAGATGTGAAATGCAGCTTGAATGCTTTCAGAAAACATTAATTTATAGCCTTAAGTAAAAGTGCACTGGCTATGTTTAAATAAAACTAAATTATGCACTATTCTAGTAAATGCACTGAAGTATGTAGGTGCCAGGAAATCTGCTATCTCTTATTCAATTCCAGTAATTCCAGACTTTTATTTTTACTAAGCTGCTTGCCCTTGTTTCTTTTAATTTTATGATTCCCTTTGCAAAGAATACCAAGAACTCTTGAGATTTATTATCTACACTTGTAATTATCTTAGCTCCATAGTACAGCTCATCCCCTACTCCAACAGCCATGATTACAGCATATTAACTTAAACAGGCTTTTATCCAGCCTTCCTTCTTTTCATATTGTAATGCCTACATTTCTTAAAACCAAAAAAGAAAAAAAGTACTTGTTTACTTTAGTATATTTATCACAGGCAACAATCACTAAAAATGCTTTACTATATAACATGCAATTTATATCATGAAATGTTTTATACAAATACTTTTAAGAAGAAAAAATTTTTCCTTACAGTTACTTTTTTCTTTTTTTTCCATTTAGTGTCCTTTCAAACATTAATGACATGAAGTGGGGTATATGCCTTCTAGTCCGCTCACAAGTTTAACAAAGTCAATAAAAGTCCAGTCTTTCTTAGCCACTTTTTCTTGGAAAGCCATACTTCAAAAATGTGATTGATACTTTATAGTCTCACATTTATTCACTAATATCTGGTGATTTTTCTTGTCACAAACTCTTTAAGTTTGATGACAACTCTTTCTACGTATTGTTGCCAAAGTTTTTTTACTGAAGATAACATGTCGATTAACAACCATATGTAAACTAGCAAGTTGAAAGCCAAAACATGGGCTGTGTCTTCATTATGTTTCAAAAAGTACAAACACAAACCTAAGCTACTTTCACATATCCACTATACAAATGGAATGTGTCCCTTCTGAGAAAGGGCACTATCTTGAAATAATGACAACAATAATATATTTCAATATTGCTCAGACACACATACTGATTCTCCCCATAAAAAGCCATGTCAAATCATTCAGCAGTGATCATGTAACTGACCTATACTTTCTTGGATGCCTCCTTTACAGGCAGTTTGCATCCTTACATTTACACTACCCAAAAGATATCCACCTCCTGTGTAGACCTCTAACACATGAATGTGAGGAAAATGAAAAAAATGAATAATTAATTACTAAACTGACCACAGCAATATAATTCAAATGGTTGCTCATAGACTCATATAATGCAACCAAGATGCCATGTCAGAATGATGTCCACCTTCTCTATATTCCTCTGAAATTTGATTGTGAGGAAAGTAAAAATTAGTGACCATAGTAACATATTTCAACTGGATGCCAATGAACACATATACTACCATATTTTTATGTACCTCTGAGATTTGATTTTGAGGAAAGTGAAAGCATTAATGACCACAGTGATTTATTTAAAGTTGATGGTTATAGACAGTAGATGGCCCTAGTCATAAACCATATAGTGAACACTCAATAGTGAACATACCTGGCCTGATTTCACAAACAGTCTGTTTCCCCTCACACCCTTCAAAAGAGACACCTTCTGTGCAACCCATTGATATTAGAGTGGGATGAAAGTTAAATAATGTTTCTGTCAACAATATATTCACTATGCCTCCTCACTCCTATTCTGAACTGATAGCCATGGTCTGTGTACCCCTCTGATGTTAGACTGGGATGAAAGTGAAAGAGAAAATACTGTTAGTAATATATACATCAGTGTGGTGCTCTCTATATATGGATACCTATCAGTTGATTAAGTTTTCAGAAACTCGAAATTCTTATGGTCAAGACCATATGATTGAGTTTTTGAAAACTTGAAACTTCTGAATGGTGATTGCAGTACAGCAAGGCTCAGGAAATTTACCATTTTCTTCACTGTAGTGCAATCTTGGAGTTGTATATTTCAGGGGTTGTGGGGGCTTGTCCTTGCATAAATGTAAGTAGATTTTTCAGTTTTTTTTTTCATTTTCAGGTTTTTGGAAACTTGAACATATGGTCTTGTCTGTATGAATTTCGACTTTCTGAAACCTCGATCTGATATATATATATATATATATATATATATATATATATATATATATATATATATATATATATATATATGGGTCTACTTCAGAAGACTGAAAAAGACTGAAAAAACAAAAGACTGAATCCCAAAATACTGAAAACTCAAAATATTGAAGGATGGAATTTGCCCCTTCTCCACTGTTGTGCCATCTTGGATTTGGTATATATAATTAAAAGGGGTATTGGGGTGCATCCCCCACATGAGGGGTGCAGGGGGGATTATCCCCTGCATTAAAAATGTTTTCAGTATTTTGTGTCTTTATTATTTTGGGATTCAGTCTTTTGGTTTTTCAGTCTTCTGAAGTAGACCCATATATATATATATATATATATATATATATATATATATATATATATATATATATATATATATATATATATATATATATATGTATATATATATATATATATATATATATATATATATATATATATATGGCCACTGGGTGCATTGAATTCGGTTATTGGTGACATTTGTGCATCCTGGAACTATTGTTTGTGTTGTTTGGCTTTCTTTTTGGTTCCTGGCCATTATGGATTCTTCTCCTACTCCTGAGCTGGTTATTGGATCCATGCAGGCCTTATTGTCAGAGAGGTCTCCCCTGGGGCGGGCAGCAGACATACATGAGCTTAAACAGGATGTGCAGATGCTTAAAGGAGAGCTTTCTCGGCTCATTGACTTGCTTACCCTGCAATGTACTGTTTCTGGTAAGCAAAGTAAATTATTTTATTATTTGACTGTGCTTGCTTCTAAATAAAGTGGAAGTTTTTCAAATGGCCATTGGGTGCATTGGATTTGGTTATTGGTGACATTTGTGCATCCTGGAACTATCGTTTCTGTTGTTTGGTTTTCTTTTTGGTTCCTGGCCATTATGGATTGTCCTCCTACTCTTGAGCTGGTTATTGGATCCACACAGGTCTTATTGTCCAAGGGGTCTCCCCTGGGGTGGCCAGCGGACATACATGAGCTGAAACTGGATGTGTAGATGCTTAAAGGAGAGCTTTGTCAACTCACTGACTTGCTTACCCTGCAATGTACTGTTTCTGGTAAGCAAAGTAAACTATTTTATTATTTGACTGTGCTTGTTTCTAAATAAAGTGGAGGTTTTTGAAATGGCCATTGGGTGCATTGGATTTGGTTTGTTTATATATATATATATATGTATAATTATTTATTTATGGAAATATATGTGTGTGTGTGTGTGTGTGTGTGTGTATATATATATATATATATATATGTGTGTGTGTGTGTGTGTGTGTGTGTGTGTGTGTGTGTGTGTGTATCTTCTTCTTCTTTTGTTCTTTTGGCTTTTCCCAGTTAGGGGTCACCACAGCGGATCATCTGTCCACGCATGATTGGCAGTGGAGGTTTTTTATGGTGTCGAGTTTCCAGCCCAGTGCCCAACCTTCTACAGAAGGCATACACATGCACACACTCACACCTAGGGCCAATTTGGAGTGTCCAATCCACGTACAGCATGTCTTTGGGATGTGGGAGGAAACCGGAGCACCTGGAGGAAACCCATGCGACCACAGGGAGGACATGCAGACTCCGCACAGAAAGCACCCCAGCCGAGGATCAAACCGGAGAACCTCTTGCTGCAAGGCAGCAACGCTAACTGCTGCACCACCGTGGCCACCTATATAGATATATATATATATATATGTTGTTGCGTCTTTCAGATTTTCCCAGTTAGGGGTCGCCACAGCGGAACTCCGGTCCACTAATGACTGGCAGTAGATTTTTACGTCTTGAGTTGCCAGCCCTGACGCACAACCTTCAACGAAGGTACGCCCATTCACGCATGTCTCCACGCAGAAGACGCTCTAGCTGAGAATCAAACCGGACTGCGTCTTACTGTGAAGCAACAACGCTACCGCAGCAGCACCACCACAGTCTGTATATATATATATATATATATATATATATATATATATATATATATGCGTGTGTGTGTGTGTGTGTGTGTGTGTGTGTGTATAAATATCTATATATATAGAGAAAACATACCTCTTCACTCCTACACCTAAAAGACAGTCATTTCTGTACACCTCTTTGATAAAGAAACATGAAATAAATAATGACCACAGTAATGTATTTTAACTTGCTGCTGCTATTCTCCCTCCAAGCCTCAACCTACTAACTAGCTGAGAAACTGTTTCTGGAGCCTGGGAAACTAAAGGCAAATTAACTCAATAAAGTAATGATTTTTAAGTAGGTATTTACCCTTACTTGAAACAGTTAGCTATTTTTTTTCAGCATGTCAGAATTATGAACATAGAAAAAGAGCAGATTTTGTTATTTGGGGTTCCTCTGCCTGACAAAAACTAATAGTGAGAGCAGCAATTAAGTTTTTCCACTATCTTTGAGTTGGAGGGATAAACAAAAACATAGTCTGCAATGTTACTGTCTGCTACTGTACTGAAATAATAAAAAAATACACTCGACACCCTCTTGCTCTCTGACAATTAATGGAGGCAGCCACAGTGTCAGCTTACCTGGCCAGCCTCTATCTGTTTCATCCCATTAGCACTGATACAGTGCTGCTGTCTGATTGCTTTATCTCTCATGTATTTAATTCCAATGTTTGCATCATCTCATCTACTGTGACACATCATTACTTTTTCTCTGTTTATTTCACAGCAGCCATGAAGCAGATTGATGGCAGTTTTTTTTATTCTTTTTTTTAAGACTGGCTTGTCTGGTTACTTCAAGTCAAGTCTGCACAACTCAAAAAGTGGTGAGGTCCATATTCTTCTGAGGAAAACACTTGAGGGCCATAGCCGTAGATTTATTTTGGGGGGATAATTAATTCTTTAAGTTAAAATGTACATTTTACATTATTTTTTAATTTCAATTAAAAGTTATCAAATAAGAAATTCTGAAACATATCTGTATATTCTATACTGGGGAATCAGAGTCGAAGTTTATATAGAAGACCATTGTTACTAGAAGAAATAGACACATTTTGGACAAGTATCTATAAAGATCCTGTGGAACATAACAAAGGTGCTGAATGGACAGACGAAGTAAAAGAAAGAATAAGAAGTTCAAATGTACAGGATATGAAATGGAATGAAGTAACAGCCTGAGAAACTGAAACAAAATTAAGGAAAGCTCCTAAATAGAAAACCTCAGGCCCAGATGCAGTACCTAATTTCTGGCTAAAAGTATTAACATTTTTATATGAAGATTTAGCCATGAGTAAGAACTATTTATATGTACACCCCAAACAAATGCCAACCTGGTTAACAGCAGGAAAACAATACTCCTCCTTAAGACTTAACCTGCAAAATGTCTTAAAAATGATAGACCAATAACTTGTCTTCCGACAATGTATCAAGTATACACTGAAACTGATTCCAATAGAGTTCATAGTCATCTAGAAGAAAATTAAATTGTGACATTAAAACAAAAGGTTACCAGAAGAAAGCCATATGGAACAAAGGATCATTTGTTATTAATTAAAGTCATAATGGAGAATTGTAAAAGGGGGAAGACTCTAAGTATGACATGGATAGACTACAAAAACGCATATGACAGCACCCCACATTAATGGATAAAAGAGTGCTTACAAATGTATAAGCTACACTCTAACTTGACCATTTACATTACAGTGACCATGAAACAGGGGACCACTTTGCAGCTAAGCCATGATAAAGTACAAATCATTATGTCAGGGATAAAAATTCAAAGGGATATATTCTAGGGTGACTCTTTGACACTGCTGCTCTTTTGTCTTGCTCTTCACCCATTAGGCTGTCTACTTAACAGATTAGGTCATGGCTACAGTTTGGCTCCCAGAAAACAACAAAGTGTAAAGATTTCTCATCTTCTTTTTGTGGATGATTTAAAACTGTATAGTTCATCAGATGAGGAACCGAAAACACAATTGCAAATAAAATAAAATAAAATATTTCAAAGCTTTACTCGAAAAGTCACAGAGACTCTGCCACAACTTGCTGTGAGGGAATGGTTAGTTTACTTTTGATTTCCTATATTTTGTATTAACTTATTGCCTTCTTCTATTTTGTATATTGTGATTTGTTTTCTTTACACTGTATTTTACTTGTATTCTGCTTTAAATTGCATATTAAAACTAGGAAAAAGACCACAGCTGTGTCTCTTGCGAGTCACATAGAATCTTTTCTCACCCTCCCACACTAGTGCTGTTATATTCTTAAACTCAACTGTCTTTCTAGTTACCTGCCCCTTATACTAATTTGACCAAATATCTCTTTCCCTCTCCCCTTTCATTGGCTGTTGTAAGTACAAAATCATCATTATATGAAATCACTCCCCTTCAACTATTTAAATGTATTGGCCATCCCACTGTATTCCATAGAACCAGAATACAAATTGCCCACCCACTTTCAATCTATCTTGCTCTTTTAAAATTAGGGGTTCTCTATGTAGACAGCTAAAGCTTAAGTTACCCCTCTTTCATATTTAACTGCTTAGTGCACATTGCAGTGCTTAGGATCTTAACCCATTTTTTCCATCCTACCCTTAAAATCTGCAACATCTATTGCAAGACCAGCAATTATTGGAGAGCATGCATTCTACCTCTGAGCAATCAACTTGGGATTAGTACTTCTGTTTGCTCCTGGTGAGAGAAGGAGCTCAGGGACATTATTTCATGGAGACTGCTGATCACTCGAAATCCTAAAAACTGCTTCATATGTGGCAGCTTGGAATTTGTGCTTATACTCTGCTCCTTTATAAGAGAAGGAGCAGAGCACATTGATTCCTGACTGTTTCTGGTTGGGCAGTGAGTGTCATGTAAGGCTTCTACCAGGAAAAGGCTACAACAAACCTACAGACCCTTGCATCAACTGGGACAAGACTGTGGATCACCAAACAGGTTGTAGCCTGCTTCTCATCTTGGGATTAGTGCTAATGTTTTGCTTCTCATGAGAGAAGAAGCAAAGGATCATTGTATCCCAGCAGAGTGAAGCTGTGGTGAGACCAGCACTAGTAGTAGCCAGGCAGGAGCCATTCAAGCACCTCCCCTCTTTTCATCATTCTTGACATGTTAATTCTTTTTTTTCAGTAAGTACTGCTTGATTTTTTTCTAACTTCAGAATATCTGCCTAAATACTTTATCCTTAAATATTCAGGGTCTATTTATTAGTTTCCCCTCAACTGTTTGACAGTGCTCTGTACAGACTCAGACAGCCTGACTGACATTTTTCCTGTAAAAGCACAATTGAAATTTCTCCAATATCTAATTGCACACAGGACAACTAGTTTGCAGTGAAAAGCACTGTCCACATAGTTGCAAACCAGATACGCCTGACAGTGATTGATATTCTCACTCCAACAGTCTAATCAATAAGAAAGGGTCTGCTGCCATGGATATGAACTTTCCTACTGCCTCCATTACTGGCTTGGTGGATATGGGCATTCTGAGGAAATGTAGAAATTGCATCATGTTTACTGACAACCAGTTAATTCTCTAACACACTGTTATTGTATGTTAGAGATGTATTTACACAATGTCACTGGAGGCAAAGCTCTCACATAAAATAACTCCTAATGTGAATAAGGTTGTCAGTATTACACACGCTGTACTCATCACACACAATTCAAAGCAGACACATATACCCACATATGCTGAGGCATTTAAATAAAACCTTCCTAAACCTCAAAGACATCCTAGATGAAATACACATAACATACGCCCTCAGTCGCCCAGAAGTTACTTTTTCAAAACAACACCCACATCAACACATACAGCCACATCTCATGAAGCCTCTACTTCTAAGCTCATAAGGCAAGCTACCACACAATGTAACATTCTTGTCACTGGAGAAAGTCATGATCAGTTGCTTATCAGCGGCTAAGATTTGTCGCATTACACATGCACTCAGGTCATTGGACCACAAGTATTATGACTCACTCGTAGCAAACCTACTGGCTGACAAATCAGCCCCAACTTTACCCCTCTCACCCCCTCAACCATCTTTCAGGAAATACTATCAAGTATAACTCCCCCTGCTATCACTAGGGAACAGGTCCTTAATGCTTTCTCTCTTAGCCCAAGAACACTGCATCAATGGGCCTAGACAATATATTAGGATGTCTTCTAAATAGCATGAAACATGACCTATCAAGCCCTCTGGAATTTCTATTTTACTGCAGCCTCCAAACAGGCTTCATGCCTCATGAATAGAGAACAGCAACAGCCATCCATCTGCACATAGACACACAGTCTACAGACCCTGGAAACTACAGACCAATAAATTTCACTAGTCTTATATACAAAGTCATGGAAAGAATTATCTTGGAAATGATCACTAATTTCATATTTTTTTTTATCAGTGTTTGGATGATGTATGTGGATTTAGTTTTTGACATGGTAAGAGTGTTGGTGAACATTTGTCTTGGTTTACAAAGGTAAAGCTGATAATTATGGTTTAGGTATTAATATTATGCATGGCTGCACTTTTGGTGGCAACTGTATTTATTGCAAGGTGGTGTTGAAAACTAAATCTTTTACGTCCATCAATACATCCAAAATGTACACTATTAGACAGTTAATTACCTATAATTTTGAATGGGTCATATATATGTCAGTGTGCCACTATGGAGCCTTTTATGTGGGGCAGACATCAAGACCTTGGAAATAGCACATTGCATACCATTTGAGTGATTTAAAATGTAAGTGTGATAGAAGACTCTATACAAACATAAGTTGGAACATGCTACTGCACATTTTGTTTTTATTGGTATTGATTCTGTTGCTGGGGGTGGTTTATCTTTTGAATCTAAACATGAACTTTTTGATAAGAAGGAAACCTTGTTCCCCCTCTGTATGTACTGATCCCACAATTCCCATTTTTTCTATGTAATTTACTCCTACCCTTTGCTAAAGATCCCAATTCCAGTTGTTTTATCTCTGTTACTATCTTTGCTACTTCTGGTAAAGATGGTTTGGACTTTGATTTCCATTTTCTAGCAATTTCTTTTTTGGCAGCCACCATTCATAGACACAACAAGGCCTTACTATGTCCAGGCAATTCTGATTCTGTATCATAGCTCAAAAAAAAAATGTCCTTAGTTACACCAATTTGCTCACCAAGTATCTCCAACAGACCAATCTGCAGAGAATCTTTAAAGTCTGCCATCTCATTACACTCCCAGAAAGTATGTTCCCAGTAACCTATTTCTTCCCCATCATTTGTTGTCTACCTGAGGAAAAATTCTTTGGAGTCTACTTGGGGTATAAAAATACCTATATAAACACTTCCGAGCAAAGATTGTAAATCTTTTGGACTTTGTTGCATACTTGGGAGACATACATATATCCTCCCATTGTTTCTTTGTGAATTACTTATCCATTCTCTCTTTCCAATCCTTTCTAACCTTCTCTGATTGATTCTTATAGTTATCATGCAATATTTTATATGCTGTACTAATTATTCCTTTCTTAATGGCAACTTCTGTTCTAGATTCTACTAAAAACTCTACCAATGCTGGTCTTTCATTTAGGACCCAACTATTTCTTTCTCTTTGCCTGTACTCTGATATCAATCCTTGCTAGGGAAGGCAATCTCTAACCTGCAGTCCATATAAGTTCTTGGAGTTTTCCCATTCTATTACCTTTCCCTCTCTAGTTATTTGCTCCCAGTACCTTGGTTCTTTTGCCAGTTTTCTCCAATAAATCCCACCACCCTCTTGCCTATTGTCTGCATCCCTAATTGCAGTCATCCCTATCACCAGAATTCCCTTTCTGCATTCCCATGTTGGCTTAATTCTTAGAATACTTTCTGCTACTTTATGAATATAATATTCTGTATTATTACTTTCATTCTCCTTAAAGGTCTGCATGCAAAATCCCAGTCTCTCATTGTTCCTTGAGCTTCTCCCTGTTTCATAATCATCTATTTCCACTTTGAATTATAGTTTTCTGCTTGTGCTCTGAAATACCCCTTCAAATTGGGCAATCCCAATCCGCCTTGTTCTATTGGAAGAAAAAGCTTATCCCACTTGACTTTTACTGTCTTCCCCTCCCAGATAAAATTTGTTATCCACAACTTCACTGGTTGATAAAAATATGCCTGGCCTGTGTGTAAGACTAAAGGGACTGAAACAAATTTAACTGCTTGTATCTTACTTTCAATATCCATATAACAACGCTTCCATTTTCTCAGTTTTTGTATTATCTTTTGTTTAGTCTCTTCCCACATATCTTTAGCTGACAGACCAGAATCATTTTTAATGCATACTCTTAAATACTTCATGTAATCATGTCGCCATTAATATGGATATTGCTGAATCAATTTGTGTGTGGGTACATAATTTACCTCTATTGGCTTTGTTTTAGCGTCATTAATTTTGCATCCTGCAAAGCTTTGGAACTGTCTCAATATGTTCTACAACACTGTAATGTCCCTTTCTGATTTTGCCAGGTATAAAATAATATTGTCTGCAAATAGAGCCAGCTTTTCTTGACTACCATACTAGTTATATCCTTGAATTTCTGAGTACCTTATTTTCTTTGCCAATGGTTCTAGATATAATGCAAATAACACAGGGGAGAGAGGACAGTCCTGCCTGGTTCCTCTGCTCAAGCAAAAAATTTATCAACCCCACCCACTTTAATTTTCGCATCAGATCCTTCATACGTCCTCCTAATCAACCTTATAATTTTATCAGGTAATGCAACTGCTTCCATTGTTCTGCTCATAAAAGTCCCAGCTTATTCTGTCAAATGCTTTCTCTACATCAAGACCCACCAACAACAATGGTATTTTCTTACATTCTGCGTTCCTCTGCATCATCAGTGTTCTGTTAATGTCAAATATTTGTCTTCCCTCCACAAACCACACTGATCCATATCTATCAATTTTGGCATCACTTTTTGACATTCTTTTATCTATTATAGACATAAGCACTTTATAATCATGGTTTAGTAATGAAATGAGCCTGTATGAGGCTGGATCTGATGGGTCTTTACTATCTTTAGGTAGTACAGCTACCACCACTTTCTTCCAAGATGTTGGTACTTCTCCTTCTCTTAAAATACTGTTAAACAAAACCTTCCAGATCTTTATCATTTTTTTCTTCCTTGCTGAAAGCTAATTATTTGTCCCACAATTTTCTGAAGCTCCATTATATCAGTTTTTGGTGGGATATAAGTACATGCAAGTGTAATCCTCTTGCCTTGCCAGTAGCTCCTTAGTACTACAAATCTACAATTATTGTCTTTTTTATCCTGTTCTACCACTATTAGAGCTCACATTGCAATTAATATAAGTACTCCTCTCTTTCTTTGTCCCAGGTATTCCACTGATTAACCATCCTGAAAACCTTTCTTTATCAATGCATATGTTCATTTCTTTCCAATTGTGTCTCCTGTAGCATAACTATTTGCAATCTACATTTTTTAAATATAGTTCACTACTATTTCTTTTTTGTATTTATTTGTGAGACCATTACTGTTTAAAGACATTATAGAAAGCATCATATTCTTGAATAATTATTATTCCCACCTTTTTTGTATAACAGCTTTTTTGTTAACTGTATAGCTCCAGATTTTGTGTTACAATGGAGGGAGGTTGGCATCATGGTTAAGGTGTTTACCTTACAGACACAAGGTGCAGCATTTGATTCTCACATAGGGATAACTGGCTGGGCCTAAAATGGCCCACAGGGACAGTTAGCCTTGTATTAACTTATAAACCTATCTATTGCATCTCCTGTAATAGATGCCCATGGGATATATGCAAATGACGCCTTAACAACATCAATTGTTTCAGCTATATGTCTTCTGAATGTCTAAGACTTTTTTATTTTTTAAGTCTTTATGGACAGATTCAGGCCAGCAAAGCCAAAGGCCATTAACTGTGAAAATGCATGTTTTGGCCTTCTTATGACCTCATCAACACAACATAAGTGGACTGTTTGGCTATTGTCTAGAAACACAGGATCTTTAAACCCAGCTGATGTCTATAACCATTAAGGTGTCCGCAAAATATCCCAAGTGACAACTAAACCAAAAAGTAAACAGATCACACAGACAAACCAATTAGTAAAAACTACAAGAAAAACCTTGCCAAGCTAGGGTTTTCACTGTGTGATACCTTAAATAGAGGCCCATAGGATATATGCAAATGAACCCTTAAAGAAATCAAGTTTTTCAGCTATATGGCTTTTGAATGTCCATGACTTTATTACTTTTTAAGACTTTATGGACAGATTCAGGCCAACAAAGCTAAACGCCACTAGCTGTGGACATGCACGACTCTGCTTCTTATGACCTTCTTATGACCTCATCAGCGCAGCATAAGTCATAATGACTAGGATCTAAATCCACCATTTGGGGGGAGGATAGATTAGAAATAATTCATTAGCATCTATGTGGTGTGGAATGTCAGACCTCTAGCAGCTTGCACACATCCTTGCATTCTTGAGCATTTTCTGAAAAATCAACTTAAAAGCATAAGATAAACAAATGTAAGTATTTTGTGAATAATAAAAGGTATTAAAACTGTACAAATAGCAATGTTATCAAGAAAAAGTATTCTTTACAGTAATAATAGTTGGTCCTTACTCCCTTATAAAAACTGAATCAAGAGATGACATATTCAGACTACAAAGAGCATACCACAGTGAATGGGCATGCCTTCGCTGAAGGTTGGGCGTCGGGCTGGCTACTCGGCACCGTAAAAATCTACTGCCAATCATTAGCAGACCGGAGTTCCGCTGTGGCGACCCCTAACCAGGAAAAGCAGAAAAGACAAACAACAACTTACAGCAAATTCATAGTCTTTCTATAAGTATGGCCTGGATGCCATAAGGAGCTATGGGTGTTAACTGGACAAATACAAAAAGGCGTTATAGGCTTAAATGAGATAATTTGGGAACTGTGGTATGAAAGAGCTTCCTAAAGACAAGTGAGGATTATTATCACTCATGGCAATTAGACTCCATTGTAAAGCTAGAGCAGTTTTCATGAGCTCAACCATTGCTTCACAGTAGAGCTGTGATTGCAAGGAAAACATGGCACTCAGACAGCAGTTGCTGTACCTCACTAATAAAGTGGGACAAAATTAGTTAGTCTTGATACTAGGTGACCTAAATGCTCAAACTGACAGACAGACAAATCAGGGTATAAGGAAAGCCCGGGTCCACATGTTTAGAGCAGCAGGAATAACGAGAAAGAGGATATTCTAGACTTTTATACACTAAATGGTTTAATAGTGACCAACACATGATTTGCCAATAGATACAGTCACAATAGTGTTGTGAGGGTTGGGGTTGGCATGAAGGGTTTGGGGTTGACATAATGGTTAAGGTCTTTACCTCACAGACACAATTCACAAGGTTTGATTCTGAGCTTTGATTACCTTGTGGTTATTAGCTAGGAGTATAATAGTTTGCAGACTGATTTTCTTAGTATTTACCTATGAACCCGTGAATAAGATTGCATAAAACAGTGTTCTGCATGCAACTCAGATAGACTTTGTCTTGGTAAAGAAAGGACATTGCAGTTAAATCAGAGTTTGAAAAAGTGAGGCATCCCTAGTGAAACAGTTAGCCCCCAGCATAAACCACTAGTGGTCACAATCAGCTGCAATCACCAGTAAAAGAAGAGTGTACGGTTGACAAAGACTAGGCTGGAGACATGCAAGTTGACAGGAGTGAACACACAGGTGCGCAAGGAAATATTTACAGTGCTAGAGCCTCTGGAAGGAGAGGAAGTTAGTGGAGAGGAATAAGATTGACAGCTTCTCAAACAGTATGTGTGAAGATAATAGAATAGATATGTAGTCGAGCCAAGCAGGGAAATAAAGTACAGATGTAAAGCTAGAGGTGGAATACAGAAGTCCAGGAAGTTATCAAAAGAAAGAAGGAGTGCATGAAGAAGTAGGAAACAGAAAACATGGATCAGACTAAGAAGGAATACTGCTTAGGTAAGAAAGAGGTTAAGAGAGGGATTGCAATGGCAAAGAATAAATCATCACAGAGACTCCCAACAGCTTCTGGAAATTAACTCAGCAGATGGCACAGGGAAGGTCAGTCAGGTTGCAAGGCAACAACAGAAAGCCACAAAAGGCAGTTAGTAGATGCCATTCATAAGGGACGTCAGCAACAATCTGCTCAGCAGTCATGAAAGTGGAAAAAGAACAAACTCTAGAAGAAGTATGGAGTGCACTAAGGAAAAGAAGTCTGGAAAGTGGCAGGTTCAGATGAAACCATGGCAGGTATGATCAGATGTAATTATGGCAGGTACGATCAGATATAACCATGGCAGGTACAATTAGATGTAACCATGTCAGTTATGATCAGATGTAACCATGGCAGGTATGGTCAGATGCAACCATGGCAGGTACAATCAGATGTAACCATGGCTGGTATGATTAGATGTAACCATGGCAGGTATAATCAGATGCAACCATGGCAGGTACGATCAGATATAACCATGGCAGGTATGATCAGATGTAACCATGGCAGGTATGATCAGATGCAACCATGGCAGGTATGATCAGATGTAACCATGGCAGGTATGATCAAATGTAAGCATGGTAAGTACAATCAGCTGTAACCATGACAGGTATGATCAGATTTAACCATGGCAGGTACAGTCAGATGTAACCATGGCAGGTATGATCAGATGTAAGCATGGTAAATACGATCAGCTGTAACCATGACAGGTATGATCAGATTTAACCATGGCAGGTGCAATTAGATGTAACTATGGCAGGTATGATCAGATGTATGCATGGTAAATACGATCAGCTGTAACCATAACAGGTATGATCAGATTTAACCATGGCAGGTACAATCAGATGTAACCATGGCAGGTATGATCAGATGTAACCATGGTAAGTACGATCAGCTGTAACCATGGCAGGTATGATCAAGATATTGGGTGCATTAGGGGAGAAGTGATTCATGAGGGTACACCCTCAGTAGTATGGAGAGAGGGCAGCATGTCCAAGATGAATGAAGAATAAACATCGTAGTGTCACTGTGCAAGAAAAAAAGGGATATTCACAACTGTGGGCAGCACAGAGGTATCAGACTGCTGTGACACTGCATAGAAGTAATGGAGAGAATGGCTGATAAATGAATACACACAGTAGTAGAAAGTAAGATGGAAGATGAGTGGTCCATAGTCAGATCAGGATGCAGTACAATCAACCCAAATGTTTGCTGTGAGGCAGATGGGGCAGAAGACACTGGAGATGAGGAAAAAGCTCATCTCAGCATTCCTAGACATCAGGAAGCATATGACAAGGTCCCAAGAAAACTGACTCAACCTATTCTGTGATAAGTCAAAGTCACAGAAACATTGGTAAAATTAGTGCAGGTTGTGTACAAGGACCTAATGACACAAGTGCAAACAGTATTCAGTCTCACAGAAAGGATTCCAGTGGGAGAGGGTATGTATTAGGGTTCAGCTCTGAGCCCATTTCTGTTCTTATTGGTGATAGACTACATCAGCAAAGAGGTTGAAGAGGACAGAGAAACAAAGCTGGTGTGGCACTACAAAAAGACTGACAGGAACATAATCAAATGATAGAGGACTAGAATGCAAAACTGAAGCCATATGGATGAAATTAAGTACAGACAAGAAACTGATTGTATTAGCAAATAGGAGAAATCAGAAGAAGCTGAAAACTAAGTTACAAAAGAAAAGACTGGAACATATTGTGATGTCCCACCACTGGCCCAGTAATCAAGGAGCTTCAATCCTCACCACTAGCACCAGTGGGGGATGTTCATTGGGAGGATGACAAGTACACACACAGTATTTCCAGATGCAGCTCTCTGCATCAACTGCAATTTCCCTTAAGAGCACACAGAGACCACAGTTATTTTGGGGCTGGTTTCTCCCTCTTTCTCCAGATCTCCAATATGACTCCCCGCTATAGAGCTGAGATCTCAGCTGAGTGGCCAAGCCAAGACCTCCAGCACACTCTCTGCCCACCCAGTGCTTCATGTCCCTGCCCAAGTAGCTGACACACACACACTTTGAGTTTTGATTTATACACAGACACACACCTGGGAAAGGCTGCCCCAGGTTTACTAGCTATGCTCCCTTCTACCCAGACTATGGGGTAATTTTCACTGCCACCAGCCAGCTCCTTATCAGCTACTTTAAGACCCTTAGCAAAGGGTGTCCTATTTTACAGTGTAATGTTACTGTTAATACAAATGGTAGTTTGACCAAGAGCAAGGCTATTAGGAGTGGCCCACAGTGTCACCAAATAAATATGCAAGTACTCTCAGAACTTAAATATGTCTCACAAATAGCCACAATTAAAGGTTTAAATATATTTAATAAATTATAAAATAACAAGAAAATACTCAGTATATAATCACAGAAACATCAGAGTTCAAAATCACAGGAAATATTTAAAACAACATTGTTTCAAATAAGTAAAGAAAAACATCTAAATTAAGCTGTGCTATATTCCTGACTATATCTAGAGATTGACTATATCCTAGTTTACTTACAGAGCAACAAGGCAGATGTGGTGAGTGGGTCTTGATGCTGTCAGGTCAAAGATAAAATACAGAATACTCAGTCTCTCTCAGAGAGTTTTTAAATTAATATCTCAAATATTACTGCTGGGTTGGCTTGCAGGATGACATCACTTCTTCTCTTCTGACTCTATTCTAAGTAAATTCCCCAATTATGTGCCTGGTAGCATTTAGCATCTACTGAAAGTCATAAAACAATAAAAACACTTCCAAGACAATACAGTGAACCTCTAGTTCTAGACAATGTGTCTGTTACTGCAGTGAAACTGAAAGATAACATCTTTTTTATGGCCGCACCTTAAAGTAATTTAATTTCAACTATTTCTCTGAAGTTTTGCAAGTTAACTTCCTGTTTTCCAGTTTCCCCTGTTAAAATATATACATTTAAGCAGTTACAATAGTGTATATGGGTCTACTTCAGAAGACTGACAAACCAAAAGACTGATCCCAAAAGACTGAAAATTCAAAATACTGAACACATTTGTAATGCAGGGGGCAAGCCCCCATGCACCCCACATGTGGGCTGGCTGTGACCACCACACCCCTTGCTAATTATATATACTAACTCCAAGATCGCACAACAGTGGTGAAGGGGTAAATTCCATCATTCTGTATTTTGAATTTTCAGGGATTCTTTTGTTTTTTCAGTCTTCTGAAGTAGACCTATATATATATATATATATATATATATATATATATATATATATATATATATATATATATATATATATATATATATATATATATATATATATATACATTTTTGTTCTTTTCCAGTAGGGTACACTGTGAATACATCTTTAAGCTCAGAACTTTACAAACCGTTTTCAATGCATATGTCTGTACAAACCTAGTTTGATATACATATAAAGTACAGTTCTAATAAGTCTGTAACACAGGCATCTTACATGAAGTGTGTTGACATTCACAAATGACACATAACCATTTTCAAAATTCCAGACAGTTGTGCTGGCAGTATCTCTCTTTGTCACACTTCTATATAAATCATGTTGATATTCACAAATGACATATAATTATTTACAAAATTCCAGACAGCTGGGCTAGCAGTATCTCCTTTTGTGACATTTCTCCCCCGCTTGAAGACTCAATCTAATTTTTCAAGTGACCCTTACTCCATTCTCTGTATTGAGACTCCAGCTGCCTTAGCATTGCTGACGCCAGTACAGTGCTTCACTGTCCTATCATATGCTTGCAACCCTAGGCCCCACCATAGTAATTTGGGATTTTCCTGGCTGGTTCCCTGTAGCCATAGATCCCCCCTCAGACTTCTCCTGCCTCTTACTGCAAATAATTAGCACCAGGGTCTCCCTATCATGGTAAGGTTTTATGGTGTTAACATGGTACAGTTTGTGCCCCTGCCTCCTGCCTAGTAGTTCTACAATGCAGTTAACAGCACTGACTTTCCTTACTACTTTGAAGGGCCCCTCCCAAGCTGCCTGCAGCTTGTTGTGTCTGACATGAATGAGAACCGTAACCTGCTGCCACACAGCATAATCTCTAGCTCAAGCATTCCTGTCATACCAAACCTTTTTCCTGCTGTTGGGCTTCTGCCAGGTTCTCCTGGGCCAAGCCCATGAGTTCCCTGAGCCTTGTCCTGAGGTTTAGCACATATGCCACAACCGACTCTTTGTGGGTTCACACTCACCCTCCCACTCATCATGAATCTAATCTAGAGGTTCCCTCACCCTGTGCCCGTACAGCAACTCAAAGGGTAAAAAACCTGTGGATTTCTGGGGCACCTCCCTGTAAGCAAACAACAGATGGGGCAAATATTTGTCCCACTCCCTTTTAAACTGGTCTGCAAATGCCTGTAGCATGGTCTTTTGTGTAGAGTTTATCCTCTCATCAAGCCCATTAGTCTGGGGATGGTAGGGGGTGGTCTTTAGGTGCTTCACCCCACAGTGCTTCCACAGACAAGCCAGCAGGTCTGACATGAAATTGGCACCTCTGTCAGTCAGTATTTCTTTTGGGAAACCTACCCTGCTGAAAATCTCTAACAAAGTATTTGCTACCTTCTCTGCCTCGATGAAGGAAAGAGCCACTGCCTCAGGGTATCTAGTAGCATAATCTACTATCACTAAGATATATTTCTTCCTTGTGGAACTTGGGGTACTCAGAAGCCCCACAATATCCATAGCTACCCTCGGAAATGGCTCCTCAATCAAAGCAAAGGCATCAAAGGAGCCCTGACCTTGTCTCCTGCCTTGCCTACTTTTTGGCACTGCTCACAGTTCATGCAGCACCCTCTTACATCCCCTGGAAATCCCAGTCCAATAAAAGTTCTGCATAATGTATCACTTTGTATGGTTTATGCCCATATGACCTGCAAAGGGAATGTCCTGTGCTATGGCTAGATGTGCCTGATGGTAGGCTCTGGGCACTACCAACTACTGTATTATCTCACCCTCTAGCCCTCCCTCAGGGGTCCACTATCTATACAGTAATCCTTTGCCCCAGTATACAGATTCCCCATTTCCTTGACAATCAGGTGCCTCACTGGCTACCTCCCTCAGGCCTTGTAATGTAGGGTCTGAGAGATGAGCCTGTCTCAACTCTCTCTTTGTAACCCTTCCCAGCTCCCCTTCCACAGGAAGTCTAGTATTCTTTGACACCAGTGCCTCACTGTCAGCCTGGGTACTACTACTCATCTCTCCCCTTGCAGTCACTTTGTCCAAGGAACATCAGTACCAACAACCAGCTGTGTCTCACCTTCAGTCTCACTGCTACAGGGTAGTTCCCTCCCTGAAGTAGCTACCTCACCAGTCCTGGCTTCAAGTGTGCGGTCTGTCTGGGTTTCCCCCAGGCTATCAGACCCACATGCTTGTCTCCAGGCCTGACTGCATGTAACTGCATTCATACAAGGTACTGCATTATCAAAATCATTCCCTATCAGGACATCTGCAGGGATATCCTCAAACACACCTACTTGCTTGCTTCCTTTTTCACCCACCCAGTCTAGGTGAATCCTAGCCAAAGGTATTTGGAATGGGGTCCCTCCTAAAGCTCTGACTGGAATAGACTGCCCAAGTATGTACTGCTCCTCTTTAACCATTGCAGGCTTCACAATGGTTAGGTCAGAGGCTGTGTCTCTCTTAGTAGTGGCCTGTTTCCCATCTACTATGATATAACTTCTTGTGGTAGTTTGGTACCCTTGTTGTCTCCAGACAACTTACTGCCAGCATTGTGTCATTGCCACTTACTGGCTCTCCCACCTTTTGTTCCCCACCTTGCCTTCATGGACATCTATAGGCTACATGGTCCTACTGGTTACATTTAAAACATTTACCCCTTGGTTCTGGCCATGTACCTGAACTAGTCACTTCCTCTGCTACTGGCAGACTCTGTTGGGGTGGTTTAGGTGGCCCACCATGCATTCCCTTAGACCCATGTGCGGCACTGATCATCCCTTTCCTGTGCAGTGATGCCCTGCTTGCTAGCTATAGGTCTCCCTTTTTCCCCAACACATCTGCTATATTACATTCCCTATTTGCTACGAGACTCTCATGTCCTAAGGCAAACTGCTAAGAGCTTGTTTCCTCACCAAAAGGTCTACCAGCCCTTCAAAGGTGGTGACATGACACCTACTCACCCATCTATGAAAATAAGTGCTTAATTCAGCAATATATTCACACACACTTTCGTCTGCCATGCATCTATGCTCACAAAATGTTTTTCTATGAGCTTTGGGTGTTAACTTAAAACACTCTAATACACAGTTTTTAACAGTATTATAATTTAGGCAATCAGTATCAGACAATTTAGGTGCAGCGATAGCATTGTTGCCTCACAGCAAGAGGTTCTCCTGTTCAATTCTCGGTTAAAGTGCCTTCTGTGTGGAGTCTGCATGTCCTCCCCGTGGTTGAGTGGCGTTCGAAAGACATGCATAAATGGGCGTTCCTTCGCTGAAAGTTGAGTGTTGGGCTGGCAACTCGGCACCATAAAAATCTACTGGCAATCATTAGCAGACCAAAGTTCCACTGTGGCAACCCCTAACCAGCAAAGCTGAAAAGACAAACAAGAATCAGACAATTTAGAAACAGCAGTTACAGCTTTACCGTGGAGTAAGGCTGTCAGGAAGCATACCCAGAGCCCTTGGTCAACATTATACTGTTTACATACCCTTTCAAACATATAAATGAAACTATCAAAATTATCCCCCTCTGTAAATTGTGGAAGAAATTTACTGACCATTGTTGCTTCTGGGGTTTGGTTACTCCCTTCTCCATTACCTCCATGACCCTGTCGAAGAGTCAGCATCTACTTTTCATGTTGCCTCTGCCTCTCCTTTTCCTCAGCTTACAGACATCTCAGTTTCTCATTTTCTTCAGCCTCCAGACATCTCAGTCTCTCTGTTGATTCTATTTCCAAAGGCTTGGCCTCCAGTTTAAGTCTCTTTTCCAGATGGATTTTTAAGACCTCTGTGGAAAAGTTGAACTGTCCATTTTCTGAGAGTTGTACATTCCCATGGCCAGTCTGATTGTCCTCCTGGATGCTGGTGTGTGATGCAGCTGTGTCTAAGGCTGCAATCATTTCTGCTTTAATCAGGTTGGCATGCACCAGTCCTTTAGCCTGGAACATCTCAGCCAACTGGCTGCTTGTCAGCTTGCCATACTCCTCTGCTGACATCCCTGCCTGCTCTCCCTGACTAACTAAACTAACATAAAATAAATAAAGCTATTGTGATGTGAAACTCTGAATGTTCACTGTGTGGCTGATGGAGAGTACAAACACCTTCCTTAGTGGCCACTGTTAATAGGCTACAGGAATTCTATATCCACACCACTGAATCCTAATATGTGGATACCCCACCACTGCCAGCAAATATATGTGACACCCCACCACTGGCCCAGTAATTATGGAGCCTCAATCCTCACCACTAGCACCAGTGCAGGGCATACATTGGGGGAAAGACAAGTACACACACAGTACTTCCAGATGCAGCTGTCTGCATCAAGTGCAATTTCCCTTAAGAGCACACTGAGACCACAGTCAGTCTGGGGCTGGTGTCTTCCTCTTTCTTCAGATCCCTAATAAGACTCCCCACTGGCACAGCTATGGAGCTGAGATCTCAGTTCAATAGCCAAGCCAAGACCTCCAGCACCCTCTCTGTCCAACCAGTGCTTCATGTCCCTGCCCAAGTAGCTGACATACACACACTTTGAGGTTTGATTTATACACAGACACACACACCTGGGAAATGCTGGCACAGGTTTACTAGCTATGCCCCCTTCTGCCCAGACTATAAGGTAGTTTTCACTGTCACCAGCCAGCCCCTTATCAGCTACTTTAAGGCCCTTAACAAAGGGTGTCCCATCTTACTGTGTAATGTTACTGTAAATACAAATGGTAGTTTGACCAAGAGCAAGACTATTAGGAATGGCCCACAGTGTCATCAAATAAATATGTGAGTACTCTCAGAACTTAAATATCTCTCACAAATAGCTACAATGAAAGGTTTAAATATATTTAATAATAAATAATATAAGAACAAGAAAATACTCAGTATATAATCACAGTAACATCAGAGTTCAAAATCACAGGAAATATTTAAAACAGCATTGCAGGACCATCTCAAATAAATAAAGAAAAACATATAAATTAAGCTTTGCTATATTCCTGACTATATCTAGAGAATTACTATAACCTGGTTAACTTACTTTCAGAGCAACAAGGCAGATGTGGTGAGTGGGTCTTGATGCTGTCACGTGAAAGACAAAATACAGAATACGCAGTCTCTCTCAGAGATTTCTTAAATTAATATCTCAGATATTACTGCTGGGATAACTTGCATGATGACATCATTTCTTGTCATCTGACTCTATCCCAGGTCAAACCCCCACTGATGCAGTTGGTAGCATATAGCATCTACTTGTGAAAATACATAAACAAGGCTTTTCTTAAATCTAAGGCAGATCCTAGGCAGATCCTAGAAGTCATAAAACAATAAAAACACTTTCAAGACAATACAGTGAAACTCTAGTTCTAGTCAGTGTGTCTGTTACTGCACTGAAACTGAAAGATAACATCTTAAAGTAATTTCATTTCAACAATTTTTCTGAAATTTTGCAAATTAACCTCCTGTTTTCCGGTTTCCCCTGTTAAAATCTATACATTTAAACAGTTACAATAGTGTATATACATTTCTGTTCTTTTTCAGTAGGGTACACTGTGGATACATCTTTAAGCTCAGTACTTTACAAACCCTTTTCAACACCCATGGCTGTACAAACCTAGTTTGATATACATATAACATACAGTTATTATAAGGTTGTAACACAAACATCTTACATGAAGCATGTTGACATTCACAAATGACATTTACATTTACAAAATTCCAGACAGCTGTGCTGGCAGTATCTATCTTTGTCACACTTCTATATAAATCATGTTGATATTCACAAATGACATATAATTATTTAGAAAATTCCAGACAGCTGGGCTGGCAGTATCTCCTTTTGTGACACATATTAACAGATTCAAGTATTTGGAAGGTGTGATGAAGGGGAAGGAAAGTCTGAATGAGATGCTCAAACCTGTAATTACAAGTGCTACAGCCAAATGGTAGAAGCTGCCAGGGTAATAATATGTGACAAAAAATATAAGGAAGCTGAAAAGTAAGGTGTACAAAATAGTGGTGTGACCAGCGATATTGTGTGGTACAGAAAATTGGGCAGTAAAGGAAGTGCACCTAAGGAAGCATGAGGTGATGCCTAAGACATGTAGTAGCATACACAGTGTGGGGCAGACAAATAAATGAGGACATTAGAATTGAAGCCAAAGTAACCCCAGATGCAGAGAAGTAAATGTAGAAAAGATTAGAATGGCTTGGTCACATGTGGTTTACAGCAGTTTGGTCACATGTGTAGTAAAGAAGATGAAGATTTCAGAAAACAGCTCTGGGAGAGACAGAAGAAAGGTAAAAGGAAACAAAGACATCCAACCAAGAGATTGATGGGTTAAATGACAAAATATTTGTTGTGACAGTTGGGCATTACTGTTGAAGAAGATGGTAGAAAAGTGGCTTTGAATCAAAGGAGGTGATGGTAGTTGATATGGCAACTGTTTCCATGTAAAAATGGGAAAAGGCCAGAGCAGCATGGACATCAGATATAAGATTTATCATTTATTAGCCATCAAGGTCATAGCTTTCCATGCTTGAAACAGTTTTCAATAATTACTTTCATATTTCCTTGTCTCTTAGCACTAAACATTCATAGCACTGGCCTTTAAAAATCACAGCAGAAGGTCAAAAAGAGAAACAATTATATTTCCCAATAGAAGGCTTTTATACAGTAGACCTTATATACTTAGTGATAGTGAATCTTTGTATAGACTTACTTTATTTATTTAGTAAGGTACGTGGCCATAAATGGGTCTGACCTTGTGAACAAAGACAGTAAATCTAGGGTTCAAAATCATAGCACTCTGCCTAAATCATAGCATTTAAGAGTCATGGCTGGACTAATGAATAGGGATGTGAAGGACTACGAGCCACTAGTAACATATTTATTTATTTATTTTACATTTGTGTTGACGGCTAGTCTAACTGATACATGTCCATTTTCAGTAGAGGCCCGGGAGGCTTTAAACATTGAAAATCAGAGTATGGAGGGAAAAAAAATAAATTGATCAAACAAAAGAAAAAGAATAATAATGTTTTTATTTTTTTTTTTTTTTTTTTTCAAAATTAAAAGGGTAGTTAGTTAAAAAAAAATAATATGCTAAAAAATTAAAATTTATATTATATGAAAATAAACAGGAGAGAAATAGAAGGAGGAAGGGAAGGAGGGAGGTAGAGAGAGATTATTATTAAATTATTATTATTAAATATATATATTATTCTGGTTTAACTGTATGTAGATGGTGCTAATGGACATTACTGAGTCTTATAGTAACAGCTGGGAAGCAGCCATTTGCACCATGTTTAGACTGGCACTAGAAATACTAGTGACCCAGGTTTGAAAACAGGCTCGAGCTGTTGGTGAAATAGGAGGGATGGAGGAGAACTGTTGTCTTTTCTTGTACAGAAGTGGGCCATGCCCTTACCTAGCTAGATACATTCAGCAGGTTGTTCCAAAGTTAACAAGTGGGTATCTGGTTAATAAATCAAAACAGTGGGTCTGATTAAAACTGTTATCAATGCATAACCTGCCTATGGTCAAATTTAAAAATATGCCACTGCCTTTCAAATAGTGTGACAATGGCAGACCTTACTCCTCTAGTTTGAAGTTCCATGCCTGTAACCACTGTGTCTGTTGTTTCATTTCTCAAATGGCTGCAGACGAGGGATAAACATGGGTGTCAGAAGACTTGCCACACCAAATGAACAGGAGCTACACAGTGAAAAAAATAAAAATAATAATCAGAAAGAGTGGTGATACAGCAGTAATATCTGTACACCTATAATAATAATAATAAAAATAATAATAATAATAATAGTAATCTGTACACCTCTTCCTTTGCTTTTTGCACCACTCATACAGTCATTTGCTCACTTTGCTTGTAGGAGCTTTGAAACATAGTTGTTCCTAAAATTTGCTTTGTAGTTCTGACTGAGTCAGTGTACCAGATCTATTCTATATTTTGCAGTGGCCTCTTGACACAAATCCAACTTTACTGATCAAGTTCTCTGCCTGGATAGTAATTTGTAAAGCATTTGCTTTTTTCACCTTGCTGTCTTCATTGAGACAAGTACAGCCACAGGATAGAATTTGGAGAAAAACTCAGACACGTCATTATTTGAAGAGCTGTTTCTGTGTGCTTCTCTGCTCTCCAAGGAATCTATAACTGACAATAAAAATAAATGATTTCCTACAATTAGAAGAATAAATGGTGCAGTGGTAGCGTTGTTGCCTCACAGCAAGAGGTTATCCCGTTCGATTCTCGGCTGGAGTGCGGGGAGTGCCTTCTGTGTGGAGTCTGCATGTCCTCCCCGCAGTTGGGTGGGCATTCAAAAGACATGTGCATATAGGTGTGCCTTAGTTGAAGGTTGAACGTCGAGCTGGCACCTCGGCGTTCGTGAAAATCTACTGCCAATCATTAACAGACCAGAGTTCCGCTGTGGCGACCCATAACCGGGAAAAGCCGAAAGACAACAACAAAGAAGAAGAAATTCTGTATACCCACTCTACTGCAGTGAAGTTTATGTCAGCTAATTATTCTGAGAAAATGCACGTAACAGCTAGATTGCATTTTGCTATTTGGGAATTGATAATTTTTCTTGAGGTAATTTGTCAGAAGTATTGGATAATACTGCCCTCTGGTGTACATTATTTTAAATAAAGCTGAACTGATAAATGGGGCTTTTACTTTATGAATTGCTCTGCAACTTTTCCCCGCATCTGCAAATTGCACTGCAAAGGAATATGTACTGAAAGCTTTAATGCTACAGAGACATAATAAATTGATGTGTAATCGCTTTTTCTTTTATGGTATCACTTAATTATGTAAAATATGCTTTGAAACAGAAATCAAACTGTTCACAGTGAAAGTTTCATTACAAGTATAGCAGTCAGAAATAATGTACGTTAGTTAATCCTACAAAGAAATGTATAAATAAATGCATCTTGTTAGAGTGTATGTAAAATTGTGATGCTGTTCTTATATGATTATAACTGTTGCATCATTTATTGTCCTTGTAAGTCCCTGAACTTTTAAGTGTGCTGCTCAGAGGTATATATGACTAGGCATCTTATGGTCCTCATGACATTTTGCCTTGTATTTTTCCTGTTCTCCTAAAATTTGTATCCAGGCGGAGTATGACAATGGTCTATTGGGATCAGTGTGCTACCTCAGCTACCCTAGTTGATAAATAAATAAATGAATCAACACTTAAATATTGCTTCCAGAGCTGGTGTTGTCACTGAAGCTAATTCCCTTAAATTATGCTTTTCCCGGGTATAAAACTTGTTTATGTGAAAGGCACTGGGCTCCTTCTTTTAGGATTTAGGTTGGTAATAGATGAAACTATTTAGTAATCCTTTTATTTAGCATAAGAGAGGTATTAGCAGACAAGGTTCCTAAGCTCCTAACACATCAGAAGAAGCCTGTATGGTAAAACAGCAGTATGAAGGTACTGATTAAAAATAAGATCATACTGCTCCAGACCTTTACTTCTAAAGTAAGTGCCGTCATATTTTTCATATGGTAGATTAACAGATTTAGGGTATTTGCTTAAATGTGTGCCTTACATATATAGCAGATGAGATGGGCTCATTAATAGCTTCTGATTTCTTCTCTGTAACAGGTACACAGCAAATTTTGTTAAAGCAGTTTTTGTTTTTGCTCTCTTCCTGTTCTTGTTTAACACATTGTATTTCATTACATTAAAGGTGGGTGAAAATTGAGTTCTTGATCATCATTTGCCAGACGTTCAGCACACTGAGGATCGGAGATTCTCTACAGGAATTTACTGTTGGCAAGTAGTGCTAGCAGTGATGCCCTTTATGGTGGTAATTTCCACCTTCTTCTAGTTGGTGGGACTATAGAATTGGTATATATAAGTTTGGAGGATTGTAAGGGACTTAGGAAGTTCATTGTGCCCCCATCTGGTAGTGAAAGGAGGGCTTGCCCCTGCAACAAAAAATAATAAAAAAAATATACTTAAAGTATTTTTTGGCCATTTGGGGTGGGGTGGGTGTGGGGCATGGAGTTCAGGGATTCCAATCCTTAACTGACTAAATTTTGTCTGCTCACAGTGGAAACATTGTATTCTTAGTCACTAATGTTTTAGTCCTTAAGAAGAGTCAAATGCATGGCTAGGTTTAAAAAGGCCATTGTGGTCGTTAGCCTAGTAAACATCTATGAACCTCTAAGACCTTGGATGGAACCAACAATGATATATTTACATATATTTTTGCTGGGATATTTCTTTACATTGAGTCATACAGTCACAGTTTAGACATCATAGTTTTAAAGGTCAGTTGAAGCAACAATATTTGTTAGTTGGCTGCTGGGCTCATCTCACCTTTCATTTCATTAATAAAAATATGTTAAAAATAGTAATTTTATTTTATTTTAAGGGATGGCTATTGTCATCTAGCACTGCTGGCTTTCAGGTCTTACAACAACTTGATAGATATTTCTAGCAATTTTCTTTGCGCTTTATCAGTTTAAATTATTTTAGCAGTTCTTATCTGATTGAAGTGCTTTTTCTTTATCAGTTTCAGTTATTTTGTTTATCGCTGTCCTCATTTAGAACTAGTGTTTCAAGCTCTTATTTTGAAAAAAATAAATTATAGTTAATAGCTATACAGTATTTTTTCTGTTTAAATTGTCTAGCTATTAGAATTAAATCCTGTTTTTTTTTTCAGTGGTGAGAGAAGGCAGACAAGACAGCCAGGCTAGTTGAAAAGTTTTGATTGCTTGGAGACTGTTTATAAGAGTAATTGTTATTGACTATTGAGTTCTGAAAGCCTTTTTTGAATCCTTGGCACTTGCTTTCAATTTGGCATTCCTGTGATGGGCTGTACTGTGCGCAACACGATCTTAACATGCAAATTATTAGATCTGACCATTCATCTAGTATCTCTACTATTCTCCAAAATTGTTTTGAGGTTCTCCTCTACATCAGTGACTGGGTTTCCCCAGGTGCACTATATGTTGGTATTAAATACTTTGAGCTACTGTGCTAGCACTAATCAACACTATATACTACCCTCACTGGGGTGCAGGTGGGCTTGCCCCCTATAAAAGCAAGTTTAAATGAGAAGGGTAATATTCAAAATTCATTCTTTTCCTTTATTTTTGGCCGTCTTTTTGACTGCTGACATTTCACTAGGGAGCCCTCTTTTCCACAGCTGATATGACAACAACATGGTGATGGTCCATGGGAGAGTGACTCACGTGGGATGCAAAACTCTGAGAGACATGCAGGGAGACAATTCAGAACTTTCCATTCATAAGTGGAATCCTTCATTTCTTTCCCAAGAATGATTTCTGGGTACAAAAAAGATAATTGGCTTTCACAACTGGCTGAATAGTTGTTATCAGTCTAGAGAGATCCAGTATGTTTTAGGAGGGGATAAGATGACTGACAGTTCAACTTGCCTTACAAAGGATGGACTGCACTGCTTGTTAAAAGGTTTCCACATACTGGCTAAAGCCTTTACTGCTCCCATTGTGCCATTATTAGGCAGAGTCCAGTTAATGGACATTGCAATGTAGCAAGTCATCAAACCCCAGTTTGGACCACATTATGGTGGCTCTTCTTAATACCAGAAGTCTCAACAAAAAATTGCCTGATCTTGAGGGTTTCCTGCCTTCAACATATCCACATTTGTGTAATTGCTGACCCTCATTTGAAATGTAAAGAAAGCGCTTCCTCAATACCTGAATTTTGCACTTACCATGCACTCATGCCTGATGGGAACTGCGATGGCGTTTCCATATTTGTCAAGAATCATATCACCTCAAGTAAGACTCTCAGAGACCCACAACAGAACTCACAGTATTCCAGATCACCATAAACAAAACAATCTTCTGAATTACACCCTGCTACAGGACACCCTCCATATCCACAGATGATCATGCTAGACTTCTGAAAGTATTTGAAAAACTCCCTATTAACAACAACTCCTTTATTATGGAAGACTTTAACTACCCTACTACTAAATGGAGCACTTACACCTAGAATGTAGGGTATGAACAAAAGTTCTTGGACTTAATTAGCACATATTCCCTAGAATAGATAATTAATCAACCCTCCAAATGACTTAATATTGTAGATCTGGCCCTCACAAGTCACAAATACTGGCTCTATATGTACAATTCCCATTTTCACTCCTTCCCCATTTAAGTCCATCCATAAACTTGTAAAATGTACCTTCAACATCTCCAAAGACACTGAAACCAACATCTCTGAATTTAAGGACTTCAAGCGGGCAAACTTCACACAGTTACACAAATAAATCTCAACACTCACATATGGCACTACTAGCTTGGGCACTGACATTATTAAAAAATAAGCATGATCTGAAGATTTTAGCAAAGGTCAGAACTACTTCCGCAGTAGGACTTGACAATATACCTGAATATTTAATAAACAGTGCTCATCATGCCATCACTAAATCTCTCCTCAAATTGTTAAATCTTAGCTTAGCCACAGGATTGGTTTCTGAATTATGACACACTACAGTGTTCCTGAATTATGGCACACTACAGTGGTAATGTCCCCCCATGAGAGTGGCCCTAGTATGGACCCTGGTTATTATAGATCCATCAGCTTTATAACCCTGATCTGCACAGTAATGGAGTGTATCATAACAGACCCCATCAATTATGATATCAAACAAACTCATTAGGTTAGACCGTTAACAGTCTGATTTCATAAAATGGAGATTCTGTCTATTAAATCTAGTTAACTTTTTGAGATAGTCACACAGACTGTTGACTGTGGTTATACTGTTCACACAACATATCTTCACCTAGCCAAAGCTTATAGCACCATACTCCATGCTGGCATTTAAATAAGCTAAATGCAATGCTTTAAATATATATTTTTATAGGGTAAGATGAATAGAAAACTGTCTAAAAGACAAAATCCACATAGTTCTTGTGCATGTACCTCATCTGAAGGTATGAAGATAACCAGTGGAGTTTCCTAGGGCTCTGTGCTAGGACTCCTTCCTTTTTGGCATTTGCTTCTCTGACTAGCAAACAGAGAACCAAGACCTCTGCTTAATTAAGTTTCCAGATGACTACAAATTGGGTGTTAGAGTCAATACTTCCCTCTAATACCTGTACCCTTCAAAAAGAACATACCCAAGTTGGTATCTGATGTACTGAAAATGGGTTCAAATTAAAGACAACGTCATTTCATCATTTCATTTGGCACACAGCCCCTGCACTCTACATATAGTGTAGACAACACTCCACTACTAATTGAAAATGTAGTCAGAGACCTTCATATCTGGGCTGACAGTTTCCTCTCCTTCAATCATCATGAAGCAACTGTAGTTAGAAAATCCTTCAACTTAGCACAACTAATAGCCAAGGGTATATCCTCCAGATCTAAAGATGCCATGATTCCCTTATATCCAGCACTCAATTGTATAGTACGGTGCCTCCTTTGGGATGTACATCACTGAACATAACAAACAACTAGAGATGCCCCAGAGGTTCCTAATTAAGAAAATTTCAGGCTTAAAGATCCTGAGCTACAAAGAGAAGCTAGAAGCACTATCCTTTTCCTGCTACTAGTAGAGGGCGGCTAGAAATTATATGTATTTACTCAATAATTTATAAGCTGTTGATGGGTGATCTGTGCCTCACCTACCACATCATTAGATACCCTGTTGTCTTTGATCTCCTGTAACTCCTGTAACTCTGCAAATATAAATATACATGCTCACATACTCACACACACACACACACACACACACACACACACACACACACACACACACACACACACACACACACACACACACACACACACACACACACACACACACACACACACACTCCATGGATCCTGAAAGGAGACAAGTCCTAGCTTCCCTATGCAGTTCATTGATTGGTAGTGTGTGTGTTTCACTGAAATCACTGTTGACAATTTATGATACAACAAAAGATGAGATGAAAAATAGAAGTGCATATATGCCTGGATTAAGGGCCTCATGGGCCTGGAGCTGTAAATGTGGATAGGCCTACTCCATACTAAGTAATGGAATATACAACATACACTTGATGTCACACTTTGTGGTCATGCAGTTAAAAGTGTTTAATTTTTATTTGCAACTGCTCTATTATTATTTGCCAGATATACATATTAAAGGCACTGCTGCACTGTATCCCCAAGTCTATCCATGTCATTCATTTAGGCTGTTTCACTAAGCACCTACCTCTGGTTTTATTTCTTTGTTTGTTTTTGTTGACTAGGAAAATCTGACTCGGCGAAAGCCCATTTTCAGAGTAGGACCAGGGAAAAAAACTCCACAAATGTTTTATTTAACATATAGATTAAAGTCAGAGTTGCAGAAGAAATGCATTTACATACAGTATGTGAATACTTAATTCTCTACTGCAAAGAAAGCATAAATAATATTAGTAACAGATTATATTTGTGCATTGGATAGTATGCACAACTGGAAATATTTATGCACTGAAACAACATACATATTTGAAAATAAAATTACTGCAAGGAAATAGGTATTATACATTGCTTGAAAAAACATACAAGGATGGAAATGTATATGTGAAAAGGTAAGATGTTACAGAGAGAAAAAGGCTTTAAAGTAGTTAGAATGATAAATAAGGAAAAGTATATAGTTTCATGAGTTTTTGAGGAGGGAGGAAAAAAGAGGGACACATTTTAAAGAAATTGATGCATGGGTTTAGGCAAGTGGGAAGTGGAAGGAGAGATTGTAGGTCAGTGCATGCTGAGGAAGGAGATGAAAAAGGAGGAGGCAGACCTAGCGAGAGAGAGAGAGAAAGTAATGGGGTAGAGATGCAGAAAAGTAAAACTAAATAGCTGGTGTGGAGTCTGTGTTGTTGGATTAGCCAAGTGTGGTGCCTGTACAGAGGCAGTTATTGCATAGATGTTGTTTTAGCTGTGGTTTAAAACTTTTTATTGTGTCTGCTAATTTAATGTAAAGAGGATCAGAGTTCTATAGTTTAAAGACTTAACTGGAGTAGAGTGAATTACCAGCAATATTGTTTGATTTTTGTAGTAGCTAAGAGGGATTTATTGTCTGAGTATAGATGTCTGGTAGTTGAGTAGGGTTGCGGTATGGTTTTCCATCCAGGGCATTTTCCTGGGTTGTATTTTAGTTTGTGGGCTGTGTCTAGTTGTGTGTAGGTGAAGTAGTGAGGCAGTTCAAAACAGTTTAGGTCTTTTAGGATCATGCAAAGGTAGGTTTTGTAGGAGGTGTTAGCAGCAAATTTGGCTATTTTGTCACAGCATGCCTCAAGTTTTATTTTATGTGTAGTGCTCTAGTTAGTGAGAACAGGAGATATATATAAGAGATATAAGAGTAGGTAAGTTGTTGCTACAGATTTTCCTGTAATATTTGTGAGAAAATGATTCATTCTGTGCAGTGAGCCGAGTTTCATGTGTAATTTTTTTTTTATGGCTAGAAGATGTTGCTTGAATTTGAGCTTGTTGTCAATTTGGACCACTAGAAATTTGGTTTCTGTTATGGTTTTGGTTTAGTGTTGTTCATCGAGAAGATTTGGAATGTATGTTTATGTTCAGAAAAGTATCTGGAGAAGAACATTAGCTTGGTTTATTTTGTTATTAGGAGTAGATGAGTTAGTTTGCCAGGATTCAACAGATTAGAAAGAATCTTGGGTGATTTGTTGGAGGATTTCTAATGTTGGGTCTGAACTGATAAGTCTGGAATCATCTGTGTATTGGACTATTGTAGGTTTTCTGGTTGCAAGGTGATGTTTGTTTATGAAAATATTGAATAGGAGAGGGCCTAGTATAGGCCCCCATAGGACTGCAATCAGAACTGAGAGGAATGGTAACAAATAATTTTGCCATTTGACAAGTTGCTGTCTGTTAGATAGTTAGCTGTGAAACTAATATAGTTAGGCTGTCTGAATCCAAGGAAAGAGAATTCTATAAGAAGTTTTTAGTGTTAAGACACTGTCAAAGGCTTTGAACAGGTCAAGGAAGAGAAATTATACTATGCTGCCAGTGTTCCTGTTTTGAATTATGGTATTGGTAAAGTTGAGGAGAGCAGTTGTAGTACTATGGTTGGATCAAAAAACATTTTGGGGGTTTGAGAGGAGATTGTTGTCTGTGAGGTATTTGAAGAGCTGGGTGTGGTTACATTTTTCCAGGATTTTGAATAGTGGTGATAGAATCACAATGTGCTTGTAGTTAGAAAAGTCAGTTTGTATAAAGAAAGATTTTTTTCTAGGTAACAGGGACAAGGTTTTCTGTTATGGATCGGTTAATTAGGATGAACTCAGGGAAAGCCAGACTATTAGCTGAAAGCTTTAAGTATTCAGTTGTTAAGCTGTCAGCAGTCATGGTTGTTAGTTTAAGGGTAAGTAGGTATTTTTTAATAGTGGATCTAGATACTGGCTGAAAGTTAAAATGCACTTTGCTGTTGCAATGTGCAGCTGGGATAGGAAGGGGAAAGGGGGATTATCTTTGATAAGAGAAAGAATAATATTAATGAAGTGGGAGCTAAACTGGGTTGCAATATTGTCTGTGGTATTATTAGATGAGGAAGTGAGAGTAATGGATTGGCCAGGCTAGGATAGCTTTTTTATGGACATGGGGTCAGCATACCTGAGACAACTAGACAAGTGACTTCACAGTTACCTTAAAAAAGGCTCTTTAGACTATGAATGTTCACCAGTAACAAAGAATAACCAGCAATTATGAGGAGTGGACACAGACATATTTTGTACATGAGATTACAGACTTATTGTCGAGCTGGGAAAAAGACAATGCAAAACTGCCTGTGTTAGGAGAAATGCTAGAAACCCATTTACAATGAGATTATTGGGAAATCCTGCAATGGCATTCCCACAAGAATGTATAAGGTAATGGAGTTCCCAAATTCTAAAATGCATAACTAAGACATTTCAGTATAACCCTAATTAAAATGTAGAGAGGGAATGAAATAGAATCACAACACAATAACATCCAACATTTTTGCTAGTATTCACCATCAGAAAAATACTTATTAAGTATGAAGAACAATTCTTGAATAAACAGAAAAGTATACTTAGTGTAAACTTACACAACTATCTAATCAGTGCTCAGCCTAAATGAAATTTTGGTGCCTGCCTTATTTTACAAAACTCCAATAACCAGAAAAACGAGAGGGATTTTTTTTTTACAGCATGACTGCATTAAACTTCAAAACACAAAGAATGAACAGCCAAGCCTGACTGTATGTACATTAAACTAGAAAATACAAAGAATTTGTGTTCCTTGCTTAGCAAGACTGCAGCTCCCACCTGAAACAGCAAGCACTCCTCCTTGGTCCTGGACTCCAGTAAAGTACTGTAGAAACAGCCAGGCTTTAGGTGAGCTGTGCACACAGAATCCCCTTCTCAAACGAAAGCCATAACAATCAGTGAAATCAGGGTGCCAGGTGATTGACCCACACCAACATAACAACATCCTATCCATATTAGATACAGTGTGACTAAGCGGTCTGGCGACACTCTGTTGTAGCCGGTGTCTGAGCACTTTTCATCTTTTCTGACCCGGCTGTTAAGGTTGTCTCTTCATACTACCAATCTCTTTCTCTTTTATCATATGGCCTGAACCCAAAAAAAAAAAAAAAAAAACTTTTCGAAAAGGTAGACAAGGGTTATCACCGAGATTGGCAGAGTTAATAAGTGCAAAAGAAGAGGAAGAATGACAGCCAGCATGTCTGAGTAGGGAGTGAGTGGCACATTTCTGGAATACAGCTGTGCATGTCTAAGCTGTATTATCACTTATAAGAGATGCTTGTCTGAAGTTCTAGTAGCAAATAATTAAGTGTTGTTTAAGAACTCATGCTTTTTATCCTGATTTCCAAAGCTGCTTAGTGCAAAGGCCACTGTCTGGACAGGAAGTGGTGCTTAGTTTGTGTTTTTGATAGGCCGGTAATTTTTAAGGTACTGGGTATTGATGACAAGGTGCTCACATCTGTTTTATAGTTGATGTGTATTTGTACTTGAAATTTGTGTTGTTTCCTGTAGAAGCAGATTTTTATATGTTTATGAGGTTATGAAAAGGTTTTTTTTTTTTTTTTCTTTTGAGAGAATAGTATTTTACAGTCCTCTTCTTACTGTAAATAACTAGATATGTATGGCTTGTGCTGCTGCCCAGGATTATTAATACTCTGCATAACACATTTAAGTTAATGGTGATAGTTGGATGTATTTTGTTACATAGTTTTTATTAAATTCATATTTTGGCTGGGTGAAGGCATTTATTTTTGGAAGATTAGGTGAAGCTGTGTGTGTGTGTGTGTGTGTGTGTGTGTGTTTTAACACTGTGTTTGTGTGACTATGTGTGTTTTTTTTGGGGGGGTGGAGTAGTGGGAAGGTTTAAATTGCTGGTTTGCTTTGTTGAACCAAGTAATCGGGGATGGCTGGCATAGTTGATCAACTCATAATATACTGTAAAGTTCCAGATGTGAGACTTTATATCCGTAGACTTTTTTAATGTGACATAACATGTTAAGTTTTTCCCGCATTTGTTGCTGCGTATTGATTGATTTATTTATTTATTATTTATTTATATTTGTTGACCAGGAGTGTCCGACGGGACGTAGGTCCATTTTTAGCGGAGCTCCAAGAAACGTAATAAACTGGTAATCAGAAAGGCACTAAAGCAACATAGGTAAAATCACTGAACCTTTATTGTTCAAAAGTAAAATATAGAAAAGACATCACTGACTAAGCGCTTTCACCCTCCTGGGCATCTTCAGAGTCAGTAAGCTTCATTAAAAACAAGCTTTAAATACTCCTGTCAATTGGTACATAGTTAAACAGAACTAATAAAACAAGCAGATAATTAATTAGTTAACCCCTTAGGTGATTGTTAACCAAGTCTTTGTCTTTTGAAAAATCAATATTTTATTTTTAATGTTTTAAATTTTGTGCTGATAATTAAATAAAAACAGAAATATATAACTATTGTCATAAGTGTATGTGAAATTTTTTTGTGTATCAAATACAAGCTGCCTTATGTCTTAAAATGCAGGCTAAAGACAGAGTGTCATTAATACCTGGAGCATTACTGGCATCCAATCTCAGCTGCCATAAGCATTCCCTAACCTCCAAAATAGTTTTATAGTCACCCCCAAACTCCTTTGTATAAAGCCTATCTATGACAAAGAATAAAAACTTTTTGAAATTTGGACAATTATTCGTATGAGTATACAATGAATTAGTAGTTTTTTATTTTTTATATCTCTGTAATGTTCTAAGATTCTTTGTCTTAGCTTTCAGTATTAATTGGGGATTGGATAACCAAGTTTCAACAGAGGAAAAGGCTTCCTGTGTGACTTTTTGCAGTTTGGGTAGGGACTGGGCTGAGCAGATGATGGTTGAGTCATCTACCTATTGTATGAGTGTGCCATGTTTGGTGGCAGAGGCTAGATTATTGGTGAAAACAGAGAAGAGTAGGGGTCCAAGGATGGATCCTTGGGGAACCCCTATGGAGACAGGTAGTTGGGGAGATATGTCATTCTGCCATACAACGGATTGTTGGTGGTCAGACAGGTAACTCTGAAACCAGTTGGTGACTGATTGTGAGAAGGACAGGTTATTGAGGACAGAGATAAGTTGTTTGTGTGGGACCATGTCAAATGCTTTAGATAGGTCTAGGAAAGTACAAATAAAAGTAAAATAAAAAAATTGATAAAAGAAAATTGTGCCACATTTTACTTGTAGTTACTCAAACAAGATCATTTAAAAGAACTACATTTTAGTTTTTAATTCTATAGCATGCACCTTATGTTTGATATACATTAGTGAAATTTTATTTTACTTTATGTGGACTCCCAAATACACCAGTTTTTAACATAGGCACTAATAAGGATGAAAGACTGCAATTGTTTGTTATAGTTCATTATTTTTTTTATTTGTATGTGGAGGACGATTACAGCTGTGAACATAGTACTGCTGGTGGCATATTGCATTTCTGCATCTTTTACAGATACATATGCATTTTTTACTAGCTTCGTTTTAGTGAGCTGTCCATGGCAGTTTGTCCTGTTAGGTTTTAAAAATAAACCAGCAATATATGGAGTTTTAGCACAATGCTTAAAGTACAGATATTCTGCTCTTCTTTTTTAAATGTTAATTTTATAGTGTACTGTCAATTGTGCAGATTCAGTTTTTTAGCGGCTGCACTTGGCATGCAGCTCTCTTTTTACTTTGCTTCAAGTGTGATACCTTCCAGCTTTTCTCCCCGGGTCTCCACTGAAAAAAGGCACCTGCTCAGTCAGACTTTCCTGGTAAACAAATGGCAATAAATAAATATTTCTGTCACAAAAGGCCGCTGAATCAAGCAGCAAAATGTTACATGACTGCAGATGTCAGTCATGTCCTACACTAACAGGTTTCCTGTCTGTTTTTCGTACTTAGTGTCATCAAAAGAAACTTGTAAATAAAGGAAAAAAAATCATGATTTGAGGATGCCACTCGGGAATTTGTGGCATGTCATTATTTTCGCCTCAAACCAGGAAATTCCGAGGAATTTGGTATAGTTGAGAGGTATGATTGCAGATAATCCTACGGTTTATATTAAGGAATAGTAGGTTGGATACTTTAGATAGATGGGGTTAGACGGTTGAGGGTTGTGTGGCAGAGTATGTGGATGCATGATATGAGCTGGTAGAAGGCCCTGGGATGGGATGTATGTCTCCACTAAGCTTAAGTTTTGTGTCAGAGTGCTGAAAAAGGTAGCATCATTTAAGTTTAGTTTTAAATTTTGCCATAATATTTGGTGGTCTGGGTTTGAGTTTAAGGAGTTTATATGTATAGAGATCAAAATAGTAGGATAGATATCTCTTGTATTCAGTTTCCAACTTATACTCACAATATATGTGCATTCCTTCTTCTTCTTCTGGCAGCTGACCCTTAGTTTAGGACAGATATAAATCTGGTTATATAAATGGAAAGTGTGATGATGTGTTTTTGTGTGTGTGAGTGTAGGTTAGTAGGTGATATAGGGCAAGGTTTAATAATGGTGTGGTAATGTTGAGTATGCTAGTAAAATTAGGAATAACAGAGTAAAACTTTGGATATAAACAATTTTTCTAGGAATGGTGACTAAATGTAGAGTTTTTGTGGAGAGATGACTTCAAGGTAAGGCCCACACATACAAATTATTTTAGCATTTTGCATAGGTGGTGCTGCCTGTGGGAATAAGGTAAGTGAGTCCTATGCAAAGTGCAGTCATAGAGCTACAAACAGATGACAGACAAAAACACTAGGCTGTCCTGGAGACAGCAGATTAAAAGGAGTGAAATTTCAAATGAGAGAACCTGATAACTGCTAAGATTAAATTTACTTATCTCATTGACATGTTGAAGCCTCTAAGGCTTAGAAATTTCTAAAAGTTATGTGTCATATTTAATTAACTATGGAAAGGGTCCCCTTTGAAGCATACAGTATGCTTATATTGAAGGAAATTATGTATTCTAGCAATGTGTACCATTGACTGTCTAGACCTAATAGAGACAAAAATATTGTTTTGTAGTAAAAAAAAAAATAGACTCCATGCACACACAGCTGAAGTATCTACTGTTAGCTGCAACTTCCTTGGCTAACTCCTGGACTTTATTGGTGTCCTGCTGGTTAATTCTATTATAATTATGCAAATTTTCAACCCCTTGATTACTCTTTCCCTACACTATATACTAATTTGTGTGTGTGTGTGTGTGTGTGTGTGTGTGTGTGTGTGTGTATATATATATATTATATATGGTCTGTTGGTTTGGTCAGCAAGGAGTTTGGTTGACATCTGTTTAATTGCCTGCATTTGGTTGACTGTACAGTTAATTGACAAGTATGTAAAATTGACAGTCCCTGGGTAGGGGGATTTTCCCTTTCCCTGGGGATTGTGTGATCTCAGAGGAAGTACATATAATTAACAGATGGTGGGGGGTGCAGTCCCCCACATGGGGGAATATTACTGTTTTTCTGGAGTTATATTTGCATGCACTGAGAAACAACCTTAGTGCATGTGTATTAGGAAGTTGGCGTTTCCATTTTTGTTGTACAGTGCTTTATCTTCAGGATGCTGACATTTGTGTTAGTTGGCCAATTGAAGGTAAGCTTGGGCTAAACTTCATCACTGTTTTCAGAAGGCACAGAGAGTGCTGTGTAAAGCAGCTAGAACATATCAGCTCTATCCAGACTTAGTAAACCTTTGTACTTCAGATTTAAAGAAGCAATCCTATACCCACAAATACTTCAAATGGAAGTATATCCAGAGTATTGATGCTAAACTCTGAGCAGCTGCCTCACCCTTTGAGTATACACAACTTACCTCCCACTTTATATGTAGAGGTTCTAAAGATACACCCACAACATTACCTGTACCTCAGAAGCCATAAGTTTAACAACAAAACCACAGCCTCATACATGTAGTGTATTGTGTAGATCTTCCACAGACCACAGTAAAGTTTCCACTGTGAAATGCATTTTTATTATGTTATTTCATAGCAATGAAAAAAAAACTTCTGTAATGTAATTCTGTGTCATTATCTAGTTGCTTTGTCTTGACTTTCATTGTGCAAGTTCAATTAAACATACAGAGTTATCATACAATTTCATGGTTTACCCTTTTCATTGCTAAAGATCCTTTGGGTAGGTGTCTGCGCCTGACTCTTAGGACATATTAAATCCAGAAGACAAGAAATCAGTCTAAAAATTGCTCATACATTAATTAATATCAGTGACACTGAATATAATATTAAAAGACCATATGGTAGAGAATTTGCACCTCGTATAGAGCATGAGGATTTCATGATCAAATTCCATAATGTAAAAATATTTGAAAATGTATTCCTTATGGAGGATTTTAGCAACCCAAATACTGATAGGGTTAACTATGCAACATCAAATACATATACATGGATATTATTATGTTAATCAAAACAGCTTTTTCTGAATAGTATGAAATCCAGCTAGGGATGTCTATATCTCACGCATCATAATAACAAACCTTTTAAGCAAATCTTTTTGCTCCCCACCCAAGGATACACCTTCTGTGGTTAATGTATATCACGGTGTCATTATCTTTAGCATATGAGATAAGAGTCCTTGGGTAAGTTTGCACTATGTTAAACATAATAAAAACTACAAAGAAAAACCTAGCCAAGCTAGAGTTTTCACTGTGTGATACCTTAAACCTCTTGGAATAGAGACCCATAGAATATATATAAATGACTCCTTAAGGACATCAAGTGTTTCAGCGATATGGCTTCTGAATATCCATTACTTTTTACTATTTCAAGTTTTTGTGAACACCTTCAGAACAATAAAGCCAAACCTCACTAACTGTGGATGTTTTTAGCCTGCTCATTACTTGATCAACAGCATAAATGGACTGTCTGACAAAGTTTAGAAACACATGTTCTTTACACCCAGGTGGTGTCCATAACCACTAAGGTATATAACCATTAAGGTGTCTGGAAAATATCCCAATTAACATACAAACCAAAGAGTAAAAAGGTCACACAAACAAACCAATTAGTAAAAACTACAAGAAAAACCTAGCCAATCTACAGTTTTCACTGTGTGGTACCTTAAACTTCCTGTAATAGAGGCCCATGGGATATATGTAAATGACCTATTAAGGACATCTAGTGTTTCAGCTATATGGCTTCTGAATGTTCTTGACTTTTTACTTTTTCTTTTTAAGTCTTTGTGGACATATTCAGGCCAAAAAAGCCAAACCCCACTAGTTGTGGACATGCACGTTTCAGCCTTCTTATGCCAAATATAGGTAATGAGATTAATTAGCAGAGCATGTTATAGAATCTCATTACGAACTCTTAGCATGGGGAAAGTCACAGCCATTCATTATCTTGGCATTATAAGATATTGAACTGGGTACCTTATCTCAGGATGATATCATTCCAAGGCAGACCTCTCAACTATCCCTATTTTAAAGGGACATTACTATTTTCAGGCCTGATTAAGGATGTCACTCTTTTTGGAAGTATGTCTCTATTTTCAAGCTTGATTTACCTCGTCACGTAATGTTCTTTATCCCCCTCATCACACCTGGTTTTTGAAGCTGTCTAATACAGAGAAACCCACACTACATGACCGACATACTAGTGGCAACAATAATTTAAAGAAACAGGACACACAATCTTACATCTCCCTTTTTCTAAAGCAAAAATAAATGACCTAGTATGGTAGAATTTTTCTATGCAGTTCATTAAAGTCTACATTCTTTCTTTGATAATGTGATTACATTTTTTTATCGTTTTTGTCACTGTCTGTTCTGAGTAGTATCTCATATTCCCACTGGAAGTGTGAAGAGCTATGCACAATTGGCATTCAAATTTTAACTAATTAGATGTCCAGATTTTTAGCTGGATGTTCCTCTTTTTCATGGACCTTTGTCACTATTTTCAATGTGTGCAGAGTGAGAGGTTATGTTCCCAGGACTGGGGAAGAAAAGCCACTTCAGAACAGTATGGTGGAGCCTGTCCACATTACTACAAGGAGGTTTATGAAACTTGGTTCTAATATGAACTCAGCTTGGTTGAAAGCAATAATAAGCTATTCTTCGGTTACATTAAAAAATTGAAAGGGGGAAACTGGTAACATAACATATTATCAATAAAGTGATCAATCAGTCTCAGGACTTTAGCCATCAGGCAGCACATTTGATGTTGGTGTTGGAAGATCAGAATTTTGTTGGTTCTATTTTCATCATAACTCAACCCTAGTCCCAGTTAATACATGCTGCCACCTTTTCTCTTGTACCACTGATATTCCCAGTATAACTGCATTCCTATGTCACTGACTTGATATCTGTCTCTAAAATACCATAGGCTATCTCAAAAGTTGCCTGTACAACATTTTGTTAATTGATACAGGGTTGGGAGGGTGGCCTAATGGTTAAGGTGTTTGCCTTAAAAACACAAGGTGCATGGTTTGAGTCTCAAAAGGGATAGCTGGCTAGGCTTAAAATGGCTAGCAAGGGCAGTTATCTTAGTACCAACCTATGAACCTATCCAGGGTACTTGAATTAATTTTCCAATTGCCTTTGGATGAAAATAAGCATACACATCATTTAACATACCACACACACACACGTGCTTGGAAGAAATGGCTGCAGTCTTGTATTTATTATGACAATCAGATCATTATGTATGAAATCACTGCCAGATCAGAAGTCAGTGCCAATCACACCAATCAATGCCAACCAAGAATATTCAGATGTTTGCAAAGGGCAGAACTCAGACATAAGTCAAATCAATCAAGCCATAACATACTACTGCAGTCTCTGTAAATGCTCAGCCAACACCGATAGCTGAAGGGATCTACAACCAAACACCAACAGTCCCCTGTCACCATTCAGCCAGATAACAGTGGCTGGCAGGGATCTGTCACTTGCAGGATCCCAGGCTGTGGCCCACAACCTGCCCGCTACACCAAGGGGTGGACCACTCAGTGAAGGGCCAAGTTGTCTGAGCCTGCACCCCTCCACAGGCCAAGCACACTCCTCTGCAATTTTAGTCTTACAAGTCTGCCCTTCGGCCCTTCATGGCTGCTACACCCACCTACCATACTTAGCATTTGGTGAGAAAGGAAAAAAACTTGAAAACCCAGTGGGGAAAAAACAGAAAATTCCTTATCGACCCCTAGTGCGATGTGCGATCACCATTATGGGTCAGCAACCACATACCTACTCATATCAGTCAGCACTTATAACATCCCACCTTGTGCTATCTACACCTCTTCCTGCTTTTATGAGGAAAGGTGGGAGTGTGGGTGTTCTGCTCTATCCTGCTCTGTTATTAAAAAGAGATCCAGCCTGACTACCTGTAGCTTTTTATATTCTTCCTCTACCTACCCATCTACCTTTACACCACCCCCCTTCCAACTTCCTGCCTTCCTGACCACCTCCCCTATCTCATTTATTTATTTATTTCCAGTTTGATAACCGGGGTAGTCCACTGGGCCCGAAAGCCCATTTTCAGTGGAGGCCCGGGGAGAAAAGCTCCAAATTACAAATACATTACACACATAAGGCTCTGTGTTCTAAAAACATAGCACATTTAACAATTTCCAGAAACATAGCACATTTAACAATCTCCATACAAAAAATAACAATTTTTATACAATTGTATTGTTAGCATAGAAGAGAGAGAGAAAAAAAGAAATTATACATAGATATGAAATGCAATAGAAGTAAATCAGAGGAGAAGTGTAGGAAAAAGGAGGTGCAAAGAATTTAAAGGAGAAGAGATGCCAGGAGGAAGATAAAAAAGAACAGTTAGACTAAGATTCCTTTTATTTTTGAGTAGAAAAGTACATCTTATGAAAAAGGTAAAAGATACATTAGAGAGAATAGGCATGTAGGCAGTGGGGAGGAGAGGATGTAAAAGGAATATATATATATATATATATATATATATATATATATATATATATGTATAGAGTTTAAGCAGGGGAGAGAGAGGAGATAAAGAAGTAGAGGGTGGGGAGCTGAGGAGAGAGTTGGAGGAAGAGGGAGAGGAGGGAGAAAAATGGAATTGGGATGTAATGGGATCTAGGTAGGAAGTATACAATTACATTTCCAGTTTTGGGAGTAGTGAGAATGGAGAAGAGATTTGAATTGTTCATAGCTTGTAGTGACTCTTAGATGGGGAGGAAGCAAGTTCCATTTTTTTGCTATAGTATAAGAAAGTAGGTGGTCGTTTATGTTTAAATACTGAAAGAAGATTTTGGTGGCCTGATCTTAGGGGCCTGAGAGGAGTGTAGAAGGGCAAGATATTAGATAGTGCAGGGCAAGCAGTGGGTTTAAAAATTAGTTTGTGTGCAGTAGTAAGTTGGAGGTAATTGAGATGATTAGGGAGTTCTAGCCATTGGAGACTATGGAGGGTGATGCAATGGTGTGCAGAATGAGAAGAGTTAGTAGCAAATTTGGCGATTTTGTAGTAGCAACTTTCAAGTTTTGAGGAGATAGAAGCTGAGAGGTTGGTTAGGAGAGGAGCACCATACAATAGAGAAGGGAGAAGGTAGGTAGAGGCGAGTGTTTGTCTTGTAGTTGAAGATAGAAAGTTAACGTTTCTGTAAAGCATACCGAGCTTCTGATGTTTTTTTTTTATGTTTAGTTGAATATGAGTATTGAATTTCAGGTGTTCATCAATGGTAACTCCGAGTAATTTTGCACAACTAACAATGTCTATTGGGGACTGTGAGAGGCTGGAGATCTTGAAGGATGGCTTATCAAGAGGCAGAGCTTTTGAGGGGGAGAAGAGAATAATATGGGATTTATTGGCATTAAGGGAGAGATGGTTTTGAAGCATCCAATTCTCTGTGGTTGTGAAGGCCAATTGGGTTTTGGCTTGGAGCTCGGGAAGGCTAGAGGCTGAGCAGATTAGAGTGGAGTCATCTGCATATTGTACAATTTGAGAATGAGGAATTGCAGAGTGGAAATCATTGATAAAGACATTAAAGAGCAGAGGTCCGAGAATAGAACCCTGAGGTTGCTCATGCTTGTTACTTTCCCCAAGGCAATATAGCTGTGTCTACGATTCCTTGATGTGCTCTCATACTGATGCTGGAGTGCAGCATAAAGGGGGGGGGGTCTTCACTCTTGAGTGTGTTGTCCTTCAGATGAGATATTAAACCAAGGTCCAGTCTGCTTGAGTTGGTGGTAGCTCTAATGAATATAAACGATTCTACAACACTTATGGAAAAAAGGGCAGGAGGACGTTTCTCAGTACTCTGGCCAAGTTCACCTAGTCAGTATGATTATTACTTTGGGACTCACTTGAAAATAGCTCACTGGCTTAGTCGGACTAACCTGGTCAACAAAATATAAATACATACATACATACTGACATTCATACCTAAATAAAGTAAGGAAGTAAAACAGAAAAGTGTTTGTAGAAAAATCTTCTGCAAACTCTACAATAAGCAAAGAAAATGCTAAGGAGAAATGAGGAGACATCTTTTATATAATTACAGACATGATAACTGCTGACACAAGTACATGTGAAAACTCATGTTACATGGTTCCAGGCAACATACCTGGTGGTATCTTGAACAGAATCAAGGAAAACCTGACTAAATTCCAGCAGCCATGTTAAATAAAATGTTAACATGTGGATATGTCCCTTGAAGCATGTTAAGACCCAGTTAGTGGAAAAATATATAAATATGTTATGTATATACCCCACATCAAAGCAATCTTAGGTAGATTACCAGAAGTTACATTCAATAGTTTTACAAAAAAACACAGTCCATCTGCTATTTAGAAAAAAGTAAAAAGTAGACGTGATGGGATACTATTGATTCCATTTAAGACACACACACGCATGCACACATATACACACATAAACACACATACATACACACACACACACACACACACACACACACACACACACACACACACACACACACACACACACAAAGCCCTAGTCCCAGTTAATACACGCTGCCACCTTTTCTCTTGTACCACTGATATTCCCAGTATAACTGCATTCCTATGTCACTGACTTGATATCAGTCTCTAAAATACCATAGGCTATCTCAAAAGTTGCCTGTACAACATTTTGTTAATTGATACAACCACCATTCTACCTCGAACATCAGACGTCATAGCAAATATTCTATCATATTGTGTAGTTGAGGGCATTAAGGCAATAATTCTTTATCCACAGCTATTATACTAGTCACACATGCTGGGTGCAGTGATATAGCGGGTAAAAGATACAAGTTCAATCCAGTTGTTTTGTCATCTTCCTGAAATAAAATGTGTCTGACGTTACTCTTGCACAAGATTTTTCTGTATAGGAATTACAATCTGCATGCGTACATAAATACTTTTATTGATTAAACATTGCATACATACATTAGATATAAGATCTATCAGATATCAGCAGTAACACTGCTTAGGGTCTATATTATTTTGTCAAAAACTAATTACAGTGAATGGGTGTTCATCGAACAGAAAGCATTGAACAGCCGTTCATCGAAAGTTCACATCAGCGAACATTTTTCATAGGGAAGGGAGTTAGTTGGCCATCATTAGAAATGTGTCCTTTTCCCCACTGTAGTGTGATATCGGAGTTGATATATATTTATATAAGTAGGGGGGTTTGGGGGTACAGCCCCCCACATTGGGATATGTGGGTTGCATAGCCTCCCACCTTGGTGGGTTTGAAATAATGCAGTGTGTGTGATGGCCACTGTGGTGGACAAGTAATTCCCTTCCCTATGAAAAATGTTCATGATGTGAACATTGATTGTTTGATGCTTTGTGTTTGATGAACAGACGATTACTGTAATTAGTTTTCAACAAAGTAATATAGACCCCACTGCTTATAATACAGCCTTAACTTTCAGCCTTTCAAACTAAGGTTTGGAACCAAAATAGCTCTCAGCCTCTTAACACAAGAATTAGGAACACAACCACAAAATAACGAGGGACAAAGGGCTCAAAATTAGGGGTAGATTTTAAAAACTGCTGTTATATACTTTGAAATCATCATGACCTTTTCAGTAGTAGAGTGGTTTTGTGTACTGGATTTGAGATGTTTTGCTTTCAGGAGACTCGTTGCTGTGGTTGTGCCAGTAGACTATACAGTGTTTGGTTTTCACTGAAACTTAGTCTTAATGGGTCTAGGAGGCTGAGGCAAGTATTTTTTTAACATCTGCAATACAGGACAGTTTAGTGTGGGGTTATAATTGTGGAAGCATGTGTTTTTCACACACTGTGCTTTTTTGCTGGAGTGAAGCCACCGGTTTAATTAAGTACTTGCATCTCTCACAAATAGAGGACATCAGGCTAAGTAAAAATTCATTGTGATCACCTGACAGTTGTACAGTGCCTGAGGATTCTAAGTGCTATGAGACGGGCAGCAGAGGGAAAACAAGTGGGCTGACCTTCCAATACAGATCAGGGTATTAGGGAATTTTTAGGAATATTTAATAGGCTTGGTAGTGAACAGACAATCTTTTGATTTTAATTTATTTGCTAGAGGAACAATGACTTGCTAATTGTAATAAACTATAGCATATTTGTATTCCTGTCGGTATAAAACAGACTGCACCTTGTTAGAGTGCAAAGATTTGCTAGTAGTAATAATGTCAGTGGCTTGTGAGCTGCTTTTACAGGCAGTTAGAGGATGTTATGTAGGCATGTATGCATAGTAGGACACATTGCAGAACTTCTAATTGAGAGTTTTACTGAAAGGGTTATATTAGGAGAATTTGAAACTGAAAGTACCTGCATGTATTGAATGTAGGCATGTGATGCATGGTACAGCAGCCAATGAATTACAACAAGCTAGGAAAAAATGAAAAAAAACAATGGAAAATCAAATATGACTTTATCCAATAATGATAACTTCCCAGAACCAGAAACACTCACTCATGCTGTCTCTATTCACCTCACCAACCTAGTCTACCCACAAATCAAATGGCATGAAT
>NC_056733.1:758598556-758603556 GCF_019279795.1 Protopterus annectens
TTGATAGTCTCCCTTTATACAACATACCAAATTCATATATTAATAAGATCAAAACCCTATATTCTAGTGTATACACTATTTTACAAATAAATAAACAGATATCTAACAGAATTAAAATTCTCAACGGTGCTAGGCAAGGCTGCCCCCTCTCCCCATTACTGTTCAACCTTTACATTGAACCTTTATTCCTTCTAATCAAACAGAAAACATTTCACTACTCACCTAGTATTTTTAATACTAAACTTTATTTATCTGCATACACAGACGACTTAAACATTTATTTTACACTCCCCAATTCTGACCCGATCAAAATCTTATCCTCCATTAGCACCTTTTCTAACCTTGCAAACTACAAACTCAACAGAGTTAAATCACTAATTTTATCGATAAATGTTTATTCCCCTTCTCCCAATATATTCTCTAACACAGGTATAAATATTAAACAACAACTTCACTATCTAGGTATATCCTTCTCTCAGGGAAACGCCACTCAATTCCAGGACAATATAGCTAAATGTTGGTTTGGAATTCAGGGTGACCTTGGCAGATGGACCAAACTTAAGCTTCCTTTTCTGGCCAGAACTGCAATCATTAAAATGAATATACTTTCTAGACTCCTGTACATATTTAATGCAACAACAAGTATATTATACAACAAATTGTTTAAAAGTATTATATCTCTTATTTCAAAATTTATTTGGGCCCCCAAATCTGTCAGGATTAGTTATTCGAAACTTACCTTCCCTACAGAACAAGGTGGTCTGGGTCTACCCGACTTTACGACATATTATGAGATAATCAATGGAAGTAGAATTTTAAATATCGCCTCCTACAATAAGGCTCACTCTCCTTGGTCACCTACTTGGGTTGTCCTGTATAATAACTATGTTAAATCTTTAAACATAAACCCCGCTGCCCTCCCTTTCTTGAACAAAGAAAGCTTAGGCAATCTTAAATGACTAAAAAGTATTAAATTTAATATAAGGTCTATTCAAAATCTTTTTAGTTCCCTAAATCTGATCTATTCCTTTATTACTTTGCAACCTCTACATCTCAACCCTAATCTAACATTGAATGGTCATAATATTAAATCTGGAACAATACCCCCTTCTTAAGAACTAATCTATCTCTGATCTCTTCCCTTTCAAACACCAGTCTCTTTCGGATCTAAGATCTAATTTGAAATTACCTAAAAAATATACAATTATATTAAGACAAATAAGAGATCTTGCTCATACCTATTTGGAACACTACATGGTCTCTGATAAGGATATCTCAACCTGCAAAGTATTGTGGAACCTGTTTCTTACTAAAAAAAAATGATCTCAAATACTTACAAAGCTATTATGGCTATTAAAGCAAAAAACGGGCTCATTTTTTCCAATTTTTGGCTAAAACTTTACCCTTCTATTAAACATAATCAGATTTCTAAGGCCATAAGTATTAGCTCAAGATTCATACCCTTAAAAAAACTTAAATATACACAACTAATGATAATGAACAATGTGTATCTTACTCCTGAAATACTCAATAAAATTTCTTCCAACTACCCCCCTAATTGTCAATTTTGCCCTAACCAAACCAATGATATTCTACATGTTTTCTGGAGTTGCAAACGCACTTATAAGCTATGGTGTGCTTTGAGAGTCTTACTGGAGAAAATTGGATATGAAAAGTCTACTCTCTCTTGGGAATTTACTATCCTTCATATTCCACCTCCAGGCCTATCTGAACGGAATTATAGAGTCCTGATCTCTATTTTTACACTAATTAAATATTATATTTCTTTGAATTGGAAAAATAGACATATTTTGACCTGGGAAGGCCTCAAGTCTTTAGCTATTAAACTTCTCAAGGCACATAAGTATTTATTCCATTACATCAATCACAAACCACTTCTTAAAGATTTTTGGAGAATACTTTTTGATCACATATTAAAATGATTACATGTTCCTGGATGTTTCTATCAAATGATATTTGTTGAATCTCTTTATATATAGTTGGGCAATGTATAATTGTACATAGTTTATAATGTCTTCGTCTGTTTTCTTTTCTTTTTTCTTTTTTATATTTTGTCATATTGTATTGAATATGCTGTATGTTGTCAGTCCTGTTTTTATTATGAAATATAACAATAAAGAGAATTTAAAAAAAAAAAAAAGAAAGCACAAAACATGTGATAAGAATGTTCTTGAATGCATATCGTGTACACTTACTTAGTTTGGGCTTTATTGAATCGGGGCCAATGTTTATTGTATTTTTTTTAAGTAAAAGACTACATGTGCTGACACTGTTTCTCAGTGCACACATACTGATGTGTTGACATTGATGTTTTTGAAATTTGGACGTCAATATTCTGCCAGTCGCCAATGGGTGTTTTCATTTATTAGTGGCATAGTGTATACACGTATATACACATTTATACATATTGTCAATGAAGCATTTAGCCACCTTTAGAATTTCATTTTTGGTTGACTGCTGCTTCTGTCAGCTTGCATGTGCAGATAAGTATTGGTGACAACCATTTAGTAGTAGAAAATTAACAAAAATAAAGTCAGTGGTCAGAAGGGGATACAGATGCAGTCTGTGTACCTATACCCACCCTCCCCTCTGCATGAAGTGCACCATTAGTCTTTTTTAAACTCTTGCTTACTGTGCTTGTAGAAACTTTGAAACTCTGCTGTGCCTAAAAAGTGCTCTGTAGTTTTGACTGTGTCAGCATACTAGATGCAGTCTTAATTTTAGAGAAAGCAGTTAATAATCTGTATTACAGAACCAGGTATCTATATAGGCAGTATTTTCTTGACATGCTACTTATATTGGAACAAATGTATTATTTATTTATTTTATTTCACATTTGTTTACCAGGAAAGTCTGACTGGACAAAGTGTTCTTTTCAGCAGAGACCCAGGGAGAAAAGCTCCACATAAATTAAATTGAAATTTACAGTGATAAAACAATTTTTGTTATACAGTAACACAAATACTTTAGATACAGAGAAGTTAGACATATCACAATATAAGGTAAGAAAAATATTTGGATCTAACATTTTAGTACATCATTTTGCAGTGGCTATAGGTTACAGTGAAAGTTTAAACAGAAAACAATAACGGAATTTTGTGGTAAAAAAGAGAGCAGTTTATCTTAGACATGATGTTCACCTTGCAGACACAAGGTGCAGGGTTTGATTCTCACATGGGGTAACTGGCTAGGCATAAAATGGCCTGCAAGGGCAGTTAGCATAGTACAAAACTATGAACCTATGATTATCACAGAACCCAGTGATGGTAGCAGTACTGCTGTATTAGGTGTTTTGAAGAAATCTGTACCGGATTGTGGGACTTGCTAGGTTAATGGCTATTTTGGTTAGGGTTGGTTAGAGCAAGGGCATAGCCAGTTTTTTTGTAAGTGTGTTTTAAGAATCTCCTTGAACTTTGTTGTGTTTGTAGTTTTTTTTATATTTAGAGAGAGGGTATAAAATCACAAAGAACTGTGGGTAATTTCTGGAGAAAAGCAGACCCAGAAACTTTTTGACTAAAAAAATCAGAATGTGATATGCCCTGGCAAGCAGACATATGAAATTCTTGAGACATATGCTTCTGTGCTTCCCAAGGAATCCCTAACTAGCAGTAAAAGTAAATGCTTTAAATTCTGTATAGCTTCTCTACAACTACTACAGTGAGGTGTAAATAAATATTTATTTATTGGGTAAAATGCACACTGAAACTAGCTTGTACTCTGCTGTATAGGGCTAGATTGTCTTTCCTGCTGCTACTTTATGCCTGTAAGAGTAATGCGTAATCCCAGTACCTAATGACAATTCTTTTAAATACATTTGAGATGATAAATGCAGCTTTCACCAGGAGAGGGAACTGTTTGCCTGAATCACTCTAGAAACATTTCCCCACAGTTGGAAATTGCAACAGCAGAAGCACGTGTGGAAAAGGCTTTAAATTCTGTGAAGAAATCATTATACAGTGATGCTTAGTTTCTGTTATTGTTTTCTTCTACAGCAGCACTTATTATGTAAAATTTCTCTGAAGCAAAAATCAAAGTGTCGACAGACAGTGGAAGTTGCTTTACAAATAGAACAATCATAATATATGTTGCTTCTACTGAAAAGTCAAGTCAAAGTAAACTTTATTGTCATTCAAATCTACACCACAGTGTAGCTGAACGAAATTGTGTTGCTTTGTTCCCAGTGCAAGGACATACATACAGAAAAATATTTTAGTAAAAAAGTAATTTGACATTATAAAAACATAACATATAAATAGAAATAGATAGAACAACATAGATGCTGTGGTAGCGTTGTCGCCTCACATTAAGACGCTGTCTGGTTCAATTCTCAGCTAAAGTGTCTTCTGCATGGACACATCCATGAATGCAGGGACGTCGGGAGGCATACGCACTGTACTGATTTCAGTACAATGTTTTTAGAAGGGGGGGGGGTAGCTTTTTTAAAAAAAAAAAAAAAAAAAAAAAAACGTACGTACATCTAAGGAGGTGTTGGCTCCTTTAAGGAGGATAGCAGCCAGTTGGAAGTGAGCTCACATCATGTCCGGCTGACTGCGAGCGGGAAACGAGCATTCACAAATGGAAGGCAATGCAAGCGCAATGATTATTGAGGCAAGCGCAACGAACAGAAGAGAGCGTTCACAAAGGCAGTGCAAGCACAACGAACAGAGGATTATTGAAGCAAGCGCAACGAACAGAGGATTATCATTGAGGCAATCAATTGAAGTAAGTGTGTGCATGCAAGCGCAGATATTGTGTGTGTCCAGCACAATCACAAATGGCAGTATAGTTTGAAGTGTGATGGCAGATGGCAGTTGAAGTGTGTGTGATGGCAGTTTAGTAGTTTGAACTGATGGCAAATGGCAGTTTAGTTTGAACTGGTGTGTGTGTGTGTGTGTGTGATGGCAGGTTAGTTTGAACTGGTGTGTGTGTGTGATGGCAGGTTAGTTTGAACTGGTGTGTGTGTGTGATGGCAGGTTAGT
>NC_056733.1:758606056-758646056 GCF_019279795.1 Protopterus annectens
GTAGATGAAACCATGAAATATAAAGTTGTTTGCTAGCAGCAGCCTCTTCATTAGTTACAGATTTCTCTAATGTGGAATTATGTAGATGGCTTTTACTAGTTCAGAGATTGTGCATATTTACTGATACTGGTGGACTGCAGAAGTTTGAGTAGACTTTTATGATGGAAGGTATATCAAAGAGCATGTGTATGTTTCATGTGCAAGGGGCCTATGATTTGAAAACAGCCCAAAGTTACTTTATCTGCCACTGGCAAAATGTATTTTCTTTGAATGTGGGTTTCAATGCTGTCTCAATGAATGTGAGTTTCAAGGGCAGAGAAGTTTTAATGCTAAGTCTAGTTTCATTGTGAGACTGCATTGCTTTGTTTAGCAGATATTTATTGGTGTTTGTACTGTAAAATGCAAAATAAAACTTTTCTGGCAAATCATTTAGGAATGAAGTCACTAAATAATGACCGTTAAGTTTCAGACGTCATAATCTTTAGAAAAATGCATGCTAAAGCAAGACCTGATATTCTATCAACTGTCTTAAGTTTATACAAGGTCAATTTTTAGTACTGTTTGTATGTTCCCCCAATATATTTGGCCTTGTCCAGATTTCCTGCATTAAGAGGTTGAGAGGTATGTGCAAATAAATCGCTTTATAGAATTAGGAATATCCAAACATCTCAACTGTCCCCAATTTTGGCTCAAAATGTTGCTCTCCCGCTAATAATCTCTCTGCAAAATAGCAATTTTGGAAGAAAACGTGGAGGGTTTAGTTTTATAAATAACTGTAATGATCAGAGTTATACATTACTTTTATTTCAGAAATGCATGTAGATTCTCTAATTTTGTTAGCTGCTCTAAGTTAACTGTGCTCATATTAAAATGGTGTCCCTTCTTTGACAGGTTCCCAGCTGTATTGTCTAGCAATTTTATATTTTTGCATCACATTTTGGTCAGTTTTTCATAAAATTGCAGTTTTCTGGCAAATTAGTGGCAAATTGTTAAAGACTGAAGTTAGAAAATAATGGCAGACATTTGAGTTTCAGATTTCATACCTTTCAGAAAATTCATACTAATGCAAGACCTACTACTATTCTATTATCTTTTCTAAGTTTATAAGAGCAATATTTTAAAAAAATGTCCTTATTTTTGGGCCTTTGCCTCAGTTTTATTTGAGTTTGTTGCTCTAAGAGGTTGAGAGGTGTGTGTGTGTTAGGTAGGTAGCATACCTCTCAACTGTCCAAATTTTGCAGAATGTCCAGATTTTTGCCCCATATTTTTTGTCTGTTCCTCATAAATTTTGTGATTTTCTAGAAAATCATTGAAGGCTGAAGTTGCTAATTAACAGACATTTGAGTTTTAGACTTCATGTCCTTTAGAAAAATTCATACTAGCACAAATCCTGTTATTCTAGCAACTTTCTCGTACTAGCACAAATCCTGTTCTAGCAACTTTCTAAGTTCACGAGAGCATTATTTAATATCTGTCCCTGTTTATTTTAGGCTTTGTCCATATTTCTTGTACTAAGAGGTAGGTAGGGGTGTGTGTGTGAATGAAACATCCTAGTTAGGGGTAGCAGGTGGTTAGTAATTTACTCAAGCTCAAAACCTGTACCTTAGTTACAGAAAACAAAAGCATAAATTCTCTACCCCAACTACCATGCTGCATTTTTCAAAGAACTGACATTTCAGGTTAATTTTCAATTCAAGGAACCGAGTTTGAGTGAATTTATATTCTATTACTGAAGAGGTATTACAGTGAATGCCTCTTCACCGACACTAAAAGAGCGAACCGTGAATTACGAGAATGGCCGTAGCTTGGCTGGGGAGGGGGGTAGCAGTTTGACAGCTGTGAGCACAAATTTGAAAATCCTACCTACACCCCTGCGTGAATGGGCGTAACTTCATTGAAGGTTGTGCGTCAGGCCTGGCAAGTTGGTACGTAAAAATCTACTGCCAATCATTAGCGGACCGGAGTTCCGCTGTGCTGACCCCTAACCAGGAAAAGCCGAAAGATACAACAAAATGATAGAATAACATAGATATTGCACAGTGTATATTTCACTCTCTTGAATTTCTTGTATAAGGGTCATACCTCTCACCCTCTTAGCACGGAGAAATCTGGACAAAGTCTGAAATAATGGGGGGATAAAGGCCCAAAAATAAGGACAGATTTTAAATATTGCTGTTATAAACTTAGAAAGTTAGTAGAATAAACAAATTTGTGTTACCATGCATTTTCTGAAGGATATGAGGTCTGAAAATCAAATGTATGCCATTATTTAGTGACTTTAGTCCTCAGTGATTTGCAAGAAAACCATAAATTTTATGAGGAACAGACCAAAGTAAGTGATAAAAATCTAGATATTCTTCAAAAATCTGGACAGTTGAGAGGTATGATAAGGGTACAGGTAAAGAACAGACAGAATTGCACATTCAAATATGGACATTGACTATCTATATTGCACTCATATGAACTGTGTAAAAAATTAATAGAACATGATGAGCCTGTCTTCTTCTTCTTTCGGCTTTTCCCAGTTAGGGGTCACCACAGCAGATCACCTGTCCCTCATGATTGGCAGTGAAGTTTTACAGTGTTGAGTTGCCAGCCCAGCGCCCAACCTTCCACAGAAGGCACACACATACACGCATTCACACCTAGGGCCAGTTTAGAGTGTCCAATCCATCTACAGCATGTCTTTGGGATGTGGGAGGAAACTGGAGCACCCGGACGAAACCCACGTGACCACAGGGAGGACATGCAGACTCTGCACAGAAGGCATTCCAGTCCAGGATCAAAGCAGAGAACCTCTTGCTGTGAGGCGACAATGCTAACCGCTGCACCATCGTGGCCGCCCCAGAGCCTGTAACGTGTACTATTGCTGATCAGACAGTTATATACATGCCTAGGTGATTGGAGGGGATGAAGGAGCTGATTTTCTTCTGGTTCACCTGTCAGCAGAGTTCAACAGTCTAATGGATTAGGGGGAAAAAACGTTGTTCAGCCTGGAAGTCTTGCAGTGCATGCTTCTGTATCTTCTACCTGAGGAGAGGTGGGAGAACATGCCATGTGCAGGACGGGTAAGGTCACTGGTTATCTTTCTGGCTCTTCCTATGCAATGAGTCTCATGCAAGACTTCCAAGGCTGCAAGTGAAGAGCCAATGATTTTCTCCACTGCCCTTACTACTCACCTGAGAGCGCTATAGTTGGGGGCATTGCAATTCCCATACCAGACTATGATGTTGTTAGTTAGGACACTCTCAATGGTGCCTCTATCTAATGCTTGGAGGATGGACTGTGACAAGTTTGCTTTTCTCAGTTCCCTTAAAGTGCAACCATTGCTGCACTTTTTTGACAGTGTAATTGGTGTGCTTTGACCAGGACAAGTCCTCTGAGATTTGTACTCCCAGAAATTTTGTGCTCTTGACTTCTCCACTGACATCCCTTTAATCTGTAGAGGTTTATGTGCTTCCTGACACCTTCTGAAGTCCACAATCAGTTCTTTGGTTTTGCTGACATTCAACACTAAGATGTCACTATGACAACAGCCTATCAGTTGCTCCACCTTGCCTCTGTAGGCTGTTTCCTCTCTGTTCCTGAGTAGACCTATGATCGTGGTGTCATCTGCAAATTTGATTATTTTATTGGACTCCTGTCTGGCCACACAGTCATATGTCAGCAAGGTGAATAATAAAGACCTCAAGACTCATCCCTGTGGTACCCCCATGTTCAGAGTTATGCTTTCAGAACTGTTGTTGCCCACACAAACCTTTTGAGGCCTGTCCATGAGGAAACTTAGGATCCAGTTGCATAATGGGGTGTTGATGCCCAGCTGTACTAGTTTCTTTACTAGATTTTGAGGGATGACAGTGATGAAGGCAGAACTGAAGTTGTTGAATAGCATTCTGGCATAGCAGTTCTTACCTTCCAAATGGGTCAAGGTTTCATGGAGTGCTAGAGAGATGGCATCTGCTGTGCAGCGGTTTGGTTGCCTTCGGCCTATATGTAAACTGCAGTGTGTCCAAAATTGCTGGTGTGATGTGGTTCTTAATCAGATTTTCGAAACACTTCATCACTGTTGAAGCCAGAGCAACTGGTCAGTAGTTGTTTAGACTTGTTGGCTATGGTTTCTTGGGTAACAGAATGATGGTCATCTTCTTAAAGCACCTCAGTATGCTTGCTAGTTGCAGTGAAGTGTTGAAAACCACCATGAGTACCACTGCCAGTTCTGAAGCACAGTCTTTCAATACCCTGCCCATGATGTTATCAGGGCCAGCTGCTTTTCTTGGGTTGACACATCTCAAGGTTCTTAGGACATCTATTGTGTTTAGGCACAACACCACTTCATCCTTACCAAGAGGGAGTTTGTTTGCCACAGTTTTGTTATCCATGTCAAACCTGCTGAAGAAGTAATTCAGCTCATTCAAGAATACAGTGCTGTTATCACAAGAGGCTGATGCAGGTTTGTAGTCTGTTATGGTTGTATGCCTTTCCATAGGTGTGTGGTATCATTTTGATAATTAAAGTTTTTCTTCCCGCATTTGCTCTTGGCTGCTGTGCTACCCCAGCTCCGCTGACCAGCGTGTCATCCCTAGCTGTTGTAGGGTACTCAAGCTGAGGAAACGCCCTGCATCCTTCAATCAACCCAAAACCCGCCATCTTCACCCTAAACTAAGGACGGAGTCTCTCTTGCCCTGTGCAACAGCCCCCTCAAGGACAAGATAAAAGGAGAAAGTACGTGCAGTATGACTTCTGTATATTGAATTACCACTGACTAAGTACCTGTTAGGCACTCAGCTGGGGTGACCAGCAGCCAAACCTAAGCCCTTTCTTCTCCTGCCCACTATCCTAAGATTCCCTCCTGTACCCCTTTAGAACTAACCTATACCTGCCTCTCCTATCATTTCTTACCCTGCCACCTCCTAATAACCTTGCCACCTCCTACTTAGAGTCTACTACTGCTATATTATCTTTAGTCACTAGGTGGCACCTGTTTTTGCTCCTTAATCTTGTTCCTACTATCTCTTAACTTAACTCTCAGTACACAATATTCTCAACTCGGTGAATATAGCTCCAACCTACCCTTCTATCCTTTTACTCTTTTGACCACTACCCCTATTCTCTAGCCTACTACCCCTCACCCTCTCTACCCAAACTTACATTAACAATCAGCCTTCCACTGATTGTACTCCAAGGATTCACTCCTACAGAGGCTCTAACTATATTTCCCTATCTCTTTAAATATTCCTACTGCTCCCCGAGGCCATCTCAACATTGTTTCTTGCCCTATCCCTTTGCCTCCTCTCCCTCTCTCTTTTTACTTAATTCTAACCTTCTTCTCAAATCTGGTTCTCCACTACAGACTACACAGGAAGTAGCAGACTCCCCTTATTTCCTCCCACGATGTGCTAGGCACATCTGATCTTTACCTATCCACACCTATCTCTCCCCTCCCCTTTTATCTCTCAGTTAGGACCTCTCTAACCTTATAAATATACCCCACCCCTTGTGCCGCCATCTTTTCTTCCCGCATTTGCTCTTGGCTGCTGTGCTACCCCAGCTCCGCTGACCAGTGTGTGTAAGTTGTGTTTGTTTAATACCTTAAACTGCTAAATTGAGAGTTTGTCAAATGAAGCTGTCTGTATAGGCATTGTTTAAGAACTAATGAAGCCTGGTCAATACTGCTGCTTAACAACTTTGTTACCGGTTATCTCTGGAACTGTTTGTTGCACGTGCTCTGTATTAACTGTACCGGCTACGCAGATTGTTGTGTAGTAGTACCATAGAATCAGAGTACTCCTACAAGTGGAAATATATTCTTAATTTAACTGTAACTGCTACGCAGATTGCTTTTTAGTAGTACCATAGAGTCATAGTACTCCTAGAAGGGTAGAATGGAACTTTATTCTTAATTAGCGAATGCTGCTCGTATTTGCCCTGCCACCCCAGAATCCAGCTACGGATTGTTTATTTACCATGGGAAACGCGACGTACTTAGCCATTACTTTTTTTTATTAACTACCAAGCGTTACCTACATTATGCTAAAAGTGTAGTCTATCTCCCAGTGCCAGCATTTCTATCAGCCAGAGAGCACTCGTTACCCATAGGAAACGACTATTGCTCACAAGTATCTACATTTTTCACAACATGCCATTAGTGATCTCTTGTACCCAGAGACATCACTCATAACAACCAGAGAGCACTCACAACCCATAGGAAGCGTTTGTTGTAATTAACTGACTTCTTACAAAACTGATAGAAACCACATAAGACAAGCTTGTAAGAAACGTCCGACACCCGACGATAGCATGTTAAATAACTAAATTAGCATTGGAAATTAATATGTGAAAATAGGTGCCTGCAGTAGCCTAATGAATTTGAAAATAGCTAGGCATGACATAGCTAAAGCTTGATAATGTGTCCGACACTCAGTTATTGCATCTAAGTTAACCTGAGTGCAACTCCGCTAATAATTGCCGAGCCTGGCTAACTGCAAACTCTTGTTGCACCTGGAATGGAATAAATATTCTGATTCTACACGAAGGGAACCTGGTCGATGAACTAATTTGAACATTTCCCGCCCTATACTACGTAACTGTAGCTACATACAGGACAGTGGCTGTGAGCTTAGGTGTATACAGCTTATTTCATCCTGAAAGAGACAAGTATAAGGAGGCTAAGCCCTAAGTAAACCCTAGGCTTTTAAACAGTCTGTAATATACCAAAAACAGCAGTAGGGAGCTTACCGCTCAGCAATCACTACCTGTAATGAGTGGGAACCCTGAACAAGCTACAAATCTCATAGTAGTGAACTAGACAGTCAGTAAACGTTATACATAAAGTATAAAGAACGTATCTGTTGTTAGTGTTTCAATAGATCTTACCTGGCACCTAGATACTGTGAAATTACTGAATGAAGCAATTTCGAATTGTTATTCTCACCCTCTACCAGTTTGATAATATAGGCCTAGCCTATACACTGCATTGCCTTTGTCTGTATTTAAATGTATAGTTCTTGATGATGTTAGCTAGATAAAATTGTATATACTGCATTGCATTTGTCTGTATTTAAATGTACAGTTCTTGATGTTAGCTAGATAATATTGTAATAGCAAAATTCTGCACTAAGGCTAATCTCAGCTTGTGTTTTAATAAGCATTTATGTTGTTTTCTCATTGTTACTGAGCTTTGCATTTTCTTATCTTTCCACTCTATCTCTCCCTCTACGAAACTAGCATCCCTAGCTTTTGTAGGGTACTCAAGCTGAGGAAACACCCTGCATCCTTCAATCAACCCAAAACCCGCCATCGTCACCCTAAACTAAGGACGGAGTCTGTCTTGCTCTGTGCAACAGCCCCCTCAAGGACAAGATAAAAGGAGAAAGTACATGCAGTATGACTTCTGTATATTGAATTACCACTGACTAAGTACCTGTTAGGCACTCAGCTGGGGTGACCAGCAGCCAAACCTAAGCCCTTTCTTCTCCTGCCCACTATTCTAAGATTCCCTCCTGTACCCCTTTAGAACTAACCTATACCCGCCTCTCCTATCATTTCTTACCCTGCCACCTCCTAATAACCTTGCCACCTCCTACTTAGAGTCTACTACTGCTATATTACCTTTAGCCACTAGGTGGCACCTGTTTTTGCTCCTTAATCTTGTTCCTACTATCTCTTAACTTAACTCTCAGTACACAATATTCTCAACTTGGTGAATATAGCTCCAATCTACCCTTCTATCCTTTTACTCTTTTGACCACTACCCCTATTCTCTAGCCTACTACACCTCACCCTCTCTACCCAGACTTACATTAACAATCACTGATTGTACTCCAAGGATTCACTCCTACAGAGGTTCTACCCACTCCGTTCGCCCTGCGGGCTCACTCTGCTCCCCTACCCTGCCCCCAATTCCCACCCGCCCCCAGCATCTCTACATTTATACATCCTAACCACACCCCCACCTCCAATCAACCTATCCTGAACTCGAAACCCGTTAATTGCTTAATTCAACCTGACACTCAACTCTACACATTTAACACACCTCAAAACATCCCTGCAGAGCAACCTAAACACTACACAAATATAATGCCTCCCACTCTAACTTTAAAACACACTAAACCCTTACTACTACTCTTACTTCTTCCTGTCCTAACTGTACCTTACATAATTACCTTCTACAAGCACCTTAATTCCATAGACTTTAACAAACACAGAAAGCAAACTGCCACAATTGAATTAATCCCACATAGCCATAACTACTCCTCCTATCCACCAAACTACTCATCAGCCAAATACCATAGACTCACCCACATCACTTACTGCAGCTCTAGAATCAGAAAATCCCAAACTCTATTATGTAAACTACTAAAACTCATCCAACAAACTAAACATCACCCCCTAATAGATGGAGACATACATCCTAACCCTGGCCCTAACTTTACCCTTGCCATGGAACCCAACTCCCCAACTTCTAACTATACTAACTTAACTACAAGACCTAACAACTCTCTCCTGATAGCCCATGTTAATATTAGAAGTATAAATAACAAAGTTGCCCCCTTGCATGCTCTCATAGATGTACATTCATTTGACATCCTCTGCCTCACTGAAACATGGCTCAAGCCATCAACACAAGACAGTGAGGTTATTCCTTCTGGCTATAATATACTGTGACTAGACTGCAATACCAAGAAAGGAGGTGGTGTAGCTATTTTATACAAAACTGGATTACAGGTAACCTCAATAAACTCAAAACCTCCCTAGTAATGCAGAGGTATTGATTTCCAAAATTCTACTTAACAAATTGAAAGCTATTTATATTATCTGTATCTATCTCCCTCCAGGCAACAATATCAGCACCTTAGAGACTATCCTAAGCTGGCTTTCCACCACCTTCCCCCAAGAAACAATAATACTTGGCGACCTTAACATAAACTGGAGTAGATGTATATCTGAGCAACTTTCTACCCATATCAACCTACATGGTTTCACTCAAACCATCACATCTCCCACTAGATTTAATAAACTTAATAACAATGATAGCACACTAGACTGGATCCTTACAAATCGCAATCAACAAACGTATAAAATAGGTACCCTCTCTGAAGACCTCAGCGACCAATCACTCACATTCCTAATCAGGTATAAGAGTGAAAATCCAAACATAACCATCTGTAAGAGTATTAGGTCTAACAAAAATTTTAACCTCAACAACTTTCAACAAGAACTAATAGCCTGTGACTGGTCACCCCTTAAACACCTACCACTAGAAGAAGCAGTCAAATACTTTAATTCCAAATTCTTAACCATACTGGACTACCATGCCCCTACTCGGACAATTAGATGTAGATCAAAACCAGCCCCATGGCTTACCAAAACCACCAAATAAAAGATCCTCCAAAAAAATAAACTCAGGACCACCTGGCTTACCACTAAATGCCCCGCAGATCAAGTAAAGTATAGACACATAAGAAACAAAACCAAAAAAGCCATTCTATCAGATAAAAGAAACTTTTACTGTCATCTGCAACAAACCCACCAAAATAAACCGCAAAAATTCTGGGCTGGCATCAATAAACTGATACACCCAGGCCGCTCAGTCACACCCACACCCAATGGCTCGGAAGACAATACACCCAACCAAATTGCCAATTCCTTCAATTCCTTTTTTACAGAGACCATTCAATCTCTTGCCAATCAATTGTCACCCAACACAACTTCTTCTTCCCATAATACTAACAATCCATCACTACCTTTATTCCAACCTGGTCCTACATCCTCTCATAACACTATCAACCCACCACTATTCAAATTTCAACCTGTCCCTACATCCCTTGTCCGCACCCTAATTCAAAAACTAAAACCCACCATTCTCGCTGCAGACCCACTACCTGCAGAATACCTTCAAAAAGCTGCTAAAGCTATAGCCTACCCCATAACTATTCTCATCAATAGAACTATCTCTGAGGGTACCATCCCATCACTCTGGAAAATATCTCATATTATTCCCCTTCACAAAGGTGGCAACTCCAATGATCTATCTAATTACAAACCCATCGCCATATTATCCCCCCTAGCAAAAATCATGGAGAGGTGCATTCATAAGCAGCTCTTAAAACACTTGAAAACAACTTGCTAGCTAGCTGTCAACATGGCTTTAGACCATCTCACAGCACCACCTCTGCTCTGTTATCCTTCACCAACTGCATCAACAAAAATCGTAACAATGATACACTATCCTCAGCTCTCTTTATTGATCTGTCAAAAGCTTTTGACATGGTCAACCACCAGCTACTCATAAACTTTCTCAAAAACTTGTCACTAGCTCCTCCCACTATACAGTGATTTCAATCTTACCTACAAAACAGGCAACAAGCCGTATTATGGCAGAATAGCCTATCTTCCGACCTCCCAATAACCCTCAGAGTTCCTCAAGGCTCCATACTCGGTCCCCTCCTCTTTTCAATCTTCACAAATGACCTGCACACAGTCATACCTCAAGCCACCTGTATTCAGTATGCAGATGATTCCACATTAGTATGCTCAGCCAAGACGCAATCACTAATTCAGTTTCTAACACAAAACATATTTAACATAGTTGAGAAATGGCTCATTGACCGTTGCCTCATTCTCAATCCAAAAAAAAACAAAAATGCTATTATTCACACCCACGTGCAGAACTTCCCCAATATACTTCAGTGTCACCTCAATTAATGGTACAGAAATATCTCCAGAACCAACCACAAGACTACTTGGGGTACTAATTGATAACAACCTCTCCTTTGAGCCCCATATTAATAACACTATAAAAACTATTAACAAAAAACTAGGTTCCCTCTAAAGAATCAAACCCTTTCTAACCCCCAAAGCCAGGTCCACTATTACCCGTACCCATTTAATCTCAACCCTTACATACGCATCCCCTATCTACACTAAACTATGCAAAAGCAATATGAACAAACTTTCCATCACCTACAATAATATAGCAAGATTTGCAACTGGCTCAACCTACAGAACCCATCACTGCAACAATCTTAAACAACTAGGCTGGTTAGAACTGTCAAATCTAATTTTACTGAACCAACTAACAATAGTCCAAAAGATACTATACCAACCTTCAAAGACTCCCATACTCACCAACCTAATCTTCCCCTACGATAACCTAAAGATCCTACGCTCATCAAACAAATTGCTAGTGCAAATAAATAAAACCAACAATCTGGATGGCGACTCTCTGTTCTCCAATGCAGTGGGAAAAACCTGGAACTCCCTCCCAGATCACCTTACATCCATTTCCTCAGCTCCCCTATTTAAAACCAAACTTAAAACATACCTCAAATCTCACTGGTTATGCCCTTGTGCTAATCCAGACTTAACACCAGTCTTTATATGATGACACCTCTCTACATACCAGCACAAGCAAAATTACCTCTTACTTATAATTGTGTGCATTTCAATATACCTATTAATAGTGAACTATTTAATAACTAATTGAATTACTAACAAACATCATATGGGTGACTTTTATAACTAACTTTGGTATTGGTTTAAAATCAGAGACTTGATTGCTGTATTGTGTTTTTCTAGCTAACTTAGCCTACTAGCAAACTATATTGGTGTGACTGTATTGCTCAATAGTGTGCATTGTTGTCTTACATAGTTTTAAACATTCCCCTGTATTACTATACTCCCAATGTTGTGCTACATCTTCTTATTCATCTTTGTACCTATATTCATAGCTCTATTCAGTAAGAATCATCCTACTAATATGACAATAGGAAATACCTCTATAATAGCTAAAACTTACAATGTACTTATGTCTTGTAAATACTATTTTGTAGTGCAGAGCTTTTCTCCCCGGGCCTCCACTGAAAATGGACATGTATCCAGTTGGACCAGCCCGGTCAACAAATGTAAAATAAAATAAAATAAATAAATAAATAAATAAATAAAATAAAGTGGCCCTGGATCTTTCTGCCACATGTTCTCTTTGCTTCTTTTATACTTTTGCTCAGTTTTCTCTGGTTACTTTTAAGGCTTCCTCATCCTTAGATCTGAATGCTGCATTTCATGTTTTTATGAGCTCATATACCCTACTGGTTAGCCATGGCTTTTGATGCATCCATATGGTGATGTACTTGGTGGTAGTTACATCATCTACACATTTTGAGATGTAAGCTATAACCAACTCTGTATATTCTTCCAGGTCAGTCTAGTGTCAATGTGTAATTAATGCAAGTTTGTCAGGCCTTTACCAGCTGCAAGATGTATTACTGCATAAATTAAAAGCATTGCTCTCCTTCTTTTTGGTTGTTGGGAGTCGCCAAATATTTATTCATTTATTTATTTAATAGTGGGTTAGGTGTTAACAGCCAGGGAAACCCGTGTGGTTAAACCAGGTGCTTGGAGTGATAATTAAAAATAGGTCCCTAAGCTTCCATGTGTGATTGTAAGTCTTTGTCTTTCTGGGCTACAGGGGATTGTAGTTTCTATGTTCTTCCAATTATATGTACACAGCTGATTTTGTTGATTTTCCTTTCTTGCTCTTGTTCAGTAAAAAGTTTTGAAAATACTATTTATCTGAGTGGCTCATACTTTGTATTCTTGGCTACTCAGACTTTATCCCTCAAATGGGCCCCTGGTATTCATGAGCCCTTGGGAACCAAATAATGTGCACCTGCATTGTATCCCTGGAAGCACCTCCAAATCCTGTTTTCTTGAATGGCACACAAGACCACAAAGTACGACTGCGCTCAGGATGAGAAACAGTCTTGTGCAGTGTGACAGCATTACAAAGCACACCAATATAAGGAAGGCAGTGTGGTTCTGTACATTACATTATGCTTGGCATAGTAGCTATGTGCAGCTACTTGATAAGTTATACTATAGCAAAATATACAGCTTTACGTTGTTGCACTGTAGTCTGTTGTCCTGAATGCCTGGTGGTTCTTAAGGACATACCAGTAGATCGTCATGATGGTGGACCAGAGTTCATTTCCATATTATGGAAGTAAGGGGCATTGGTAATATCTGTGTTCCTACTGCCAGGAGCTTGACAGCCTTTCTGGGAGGAGGTAGGACAAGCTTGGTTTGTTTGCTAAACCGGGAATTTGTTGATGGCAGTTTTCCCACTATGCAACAGAAGAGTTTTGTATTTTATTTTTATTTTTAAACTCTGATAATGTGTTGCTCAGTTTATGCCTGCTCTGCATTTTGGTATCAAGGGAAGGGGAACCACTGTGCTGGCAGGTGCGTGTCAGAGGTAGTAAATGTCTCACCTCCTGTAGGTTACTGTATTGGGACCAGATGGTACTCCATTGACAACCCTTTTATAAATGGCATACTCCATGCATTAAGTAAAGAAAAACAACATAGATTACACATATAAAAAGCATTTGTGAAGCTTTCTTTTACAGAGCTGTGTAATTAAGCAAGTCACCATTTTGGTCAGCCATAGGGCTCTTTTCTACTTGAGTGTTTGCCTACTTCCCCTGTAACTAAAGTACACTGATGCTTACATTTGTCTCTCTGACCTTAATTTTTACAGGTATAATTTGTAACTTTATGGCTTTCTAACACTCAGACATAGATTCCTGTTGAAAGTTTTACTTACTTGTCTGACAATTGAACAAGTAGCCCTTGTAAAAATCCTCAAAATTGTATACTGTTGGTCTATCGTTCCTGCTAAACATAAGTAAAATTAAAGTGCTGAGTGCAAGTAACATTACAGTGCTGAGTGCAGATTTTAGGCCCTTACATTCAACATACCTCTGGTGTGGTGTCTTGTCTTGAGTCAATCCAGGGTATTCCTCTAACCACTCCTACTGCCTTCTCTTTTTCCCCACCCCCCCCTCTTTCCTCATACAGGTTAAACTGCTACAACTTATTACAGGCATTGGTTCATCCCTGCTCAGCTTGCCCTCGCTTCGCTCGGGCTTGCTTCACACCCTACCATGCCCCCAAATTCCACCCACCCCTGGTGCTGCTACATTTATTGGTACTAGACCACACCCTACTTTTTTAAACCAATCAGTAACAACTTGTCACTCAACAGCACCACCCTTAACCTGATACCACCAGTCCTCCAACTCTACTATTACTTTTGCCTAAGTTTCAAGTCTCATTCAGTAGGTATGCTTTCACCCAAAATAGTCTTATTAATTCTACTTCTACACCTTTTACTCATCCCATATCTCCTAACTGCCTATGAATATCAGGATCACCCAGGTTTCCTCTACCCTAAATTCCAAACATCCATCCCATCTACAACAGATAATAATGCACCCTTACTCATTCCCCTCATGCTTACCTCCTTAACCCCTAAATACTACCATCTTACTAGACCTAGTTACATTAGTCCTAAAACTAGACACTATTACAAAAGTTTATTCAAAATCTTAAAACTCATACTCTGGATACACTACAACCTCACAAAGGATGGAGACATCCATGGAAACCCTGGTCCATCCCCACCTGTTGGCCCTAATCCCCCTTCTATATCCCCTACCACCATAGCTCCACCAAATGGACTTCCTAACTCACTGTTGGCCTGCCATCTAAACATTAGGAGCATAAATAAAACTCAGCACCTGCATGCCCACTTAGCTGTTCATTCCCCAGATATATTATGCCTAACAGAAATGTGGCTAAAGCCTGCCACCAAGGACCACGAGATTCTGCCACCAGGGTATAGTATGTTTCGACTAGATCGTACCACCAGAAAGGGTAGTGGGGTAGCCATACTTTACAAGTCTACCCTATCTGTCAGCATAGACACCCAACAACCACCCCCATTCAATAATACTGAAATTCTTATCGCAAAACTACAAATTAACAAAAACAAAAATGTAAACATTGTCTGTGTCTACATTCCCCCAGGGAGGAACACAGAAACCTTAGAAGACTTCTTAAATTGGTTATCCAATAACTACCCCCAAGAAACAATTGTTCTTGGGGATTTCAACATTGACTGGAACACTTGCTCCTGTGAAACCCCCACAACCCACATAAACCTCTATGGATTTACTCAAATCATAACCTCCCCCACCAGGACAGGAAAACCCAATAACAAGGAAAGTATCCTAGACTGGATACTCGTTTATACCCATCTTATAAATCAGGCACTTTGCCTGATGACCTAAGTGACCACTGTCTCACCTATGTAATCAAGCTCAAAGTAGACTGCTCCTACCAACCCACCTATAGAACATTAAGAAACAACAAGAATTTTATTCTCACCAAGTTTTCTTTCCTTGATCCATTTTTCATTACTTACTCTATTTTCTTTTTCTTTTCCTTATCCCCAGTTTCAATACATCATGCTTTAGTAAAAGATCTTTATATAATTTCGAAACTCTATTGTATATTTTTATCATACTTTTAGCATTTTATTCTGTCATTTAATTATGATATATACACTAATGAAGTTTAGTGATTTTTAAAATTGATAGATTGTGCTAATCCATCGTGGAGGTTTCAGTGATTTGTTGGATAATTCTCACCAAGTTTCAAAATGAACTTAAGGCATGCAACTGGTCAGTACTAAAAAGTCTCCCCCTAGATAAAGCAGTAGCGTACTTTAACACCAAATCCCTTGCTATTCTTAACTCCCATACTCTCAGCCGCTCTATTAGAACCAAAGTTAATATTATACTATGGCTTTCTAAAGATATCAAAACCAAAATTTCACTCAGAAACAAAGCATGGGCCACCTACCAAAAAACAAAAGCCCCACTTGATCAACTAAGACTCAGACAGCTAAGGAATGATACCAAAAAATCCATAACCTTATACAAAAAGAACCACTACTACCATCTACTGCAAAAACACCAAAATAAACCTCAAAAAGTTCTGGGCAGGAATAAACAAACTACTCCACCCAGGCCAAACCGCCACTCCACCCCTCTCAGCTTCCCAACAAAAATCCCCAGTAAACATTGCTAATAACTTCAACAGCTTCTTCACAGACTATCCAGTCTCTAGCCAGCCAACACTCTCCCAATGGCTCTAATTCTAATGTAGCCACACCCAGTACCTAAACATACTTTACCTTCCAACCTGTTCCTACTCAACTTATTCATGCCCTACTTAAGAAACTAAGACCCACCACCCTGGCTGCCGACCACCTCCCAGCAGACTATCTGCAAAAGGCTGCTGACACCATAGCATACCCCATCTCAATCTTGACCAACAGAGCTATATCTGAAGCTACTGTACCCACTATATGGAAAATCTCCCATGTCATACCTCTCCATAAAGGAGGCAGTTCCACTGAACTGTCAAACTTTAGACCCATAACTATTCTGTCACCTCTAGCTAAAATTATGGAGAAGTGTGTACACATACAGCTCATGCACTACCTCACACAGAACAAGCTGTTGTCCAACTTTCAGCATGGCTTTAAGCCACACCACAGTACTACTTCTGCCCTCCTCTCTTTCTCTAATGTCATTAACCACAACCACAATAATAACAAACTATCCTCAGCACTCTTTCTAGATCTATACAAGGCTTTTGACATGGTTGACCACAAAATGCTTATAAATGCCTTGAAGGCCCTCTCCTTAAACAACCATGCACTCCAGTGGTTTCAATCCTACCTGCATGGCAGGCAACAGGCAGTCCTATGGCAGGACAAGCTATCATCTCACCTACCCATCACATTAGGAGTCCCCTAGGGCTCGATACTAGGACCCCCTCTTTTCTCCATCTTTATCAACGACCTTCATTCAGTCATCCCAGATGCTACCTGCATTCAATATGTGGATGACTCCACCATGATTTGTTCTGACACCTCACCAGCTACTTTATTCACATTAACCCAAAATACCTTCAATACAGTGGAAAAATGGCTCTCCAATCAACATTTAATCCTAAACCCCAACAAAACTAAGTTGTTCCTCTTCTCCCCCACATGCAGGACCCCCTTGCCATCCTTCAACATAACTGCTAACAATGGCACTATCATCTCCCCAGAAGCCCAAACTAAACTACTGGGTGTCATAGTTGATAACAACCTGAAGTTTGATGCGCATATCAATCAAACTATCAAAACCATTAATAAAAAACTTGGCTCTCTTTACAGAATCAAACCTTTCATTACCCCACTTGCTAGAACTGCAATTGCCCATTCCCATCTGCTATCAACTCTTCTCTACACCTCACCTCTATTCTCCAACTTAAACAAAACAGATCTTAATAAACTATCATCCTGCTATAACCACAATTCCAGATTTGCTACTGGCACAGCCTACCGGACACACCACTGTCACAAACTAAATCGCCTAGGATGGCTTGAACTGCCAAGCCTACTGCAGTTCAACCAGCTAATAGTGGCACATAAAGTCCTTTACCAACCAGAAAATACACCTGCACTAAAAATATTATCAGCCCCTACACCAGCACCTGGCCACTGCAATCATCCACTAGACTCCTAGTTCAAACATACAAATCCAACTACTCAGCTGGGGATTCTCTGTTTGCTAACTCTGTTGGAAAAATATGGAACAGACTCCCAGTTGAGTTGACCCTAGAACCCTCTCACTAACTCAATTCAAAAACAAACTCAAGAAATACTTCAAAACTCATTGGTTATGTCCTTGCACTAACCCCGACTAGTGACCTCTCTATTTCTTAGGTGCCTTACCTTCAACTACTTCTAACTTTTTTCTGCCACTCCATTTCAGGAAGGGTCAATTGTATAACTGCTGCTCAGTGTGTCTTAAACCTGAATGCAATGTTATGTATGTTTAACTTTGAAAATAATGTTATGTTTTGTAAAGTGTTTCATAATAAGTTAGTAGTAGATGTGATAAATGCTGGTATTGCTTATGACTGTAATCTGCTTGAAACTAGCATTTACTAAATGTTCAGTGTGAATTATTATCTTGGAGCTTTTTTCCCCGGGCCTCCGCTGAAAATGGACATGTATCCAGTCGGACTATCCCGGTCAACAAATGTAAAATAAATAAATAAATAAAATAAAGTAAAATGCCTACACAAAGGGTAAGGCAGAAGACAGTGCATTCACATTGTGCATTTTCTTTTATTAATCACAACAGGCTTTGGTGCACTTGTCTATGGGGTATCAAGCATGCTCCTTGACATGCAAGATTCATAAATAGTGACCAGTGTTTTAAAACCCTTGACAAAACTAACATATATATCCATATATCTCTGCTGGCACATTTTTTAATTGAGTCATATGGTCATATTTTTACATGTGATAATTTAAAGATCAGCTGAAACAACAATATTTGTAATTAATGGCTGCTGCTGTCATTGCAGTTGTCATTTTAATGAAGAACAGATATTTAAAATAATTTTTCACAGTTTTTGTTGAAGATTGGTTGCAACAGTCACCTAGCAGCCACTTTCCCTTTACATACTATGCAGCATCGATGCTGAAAGTGTAGGCTGGATTTACAGTGGCATAGTTATGTAGTTACTCACCTAATACCCCTTATCCTCCTAAATATAAGCAGAGTGGCTACACACCACCAGGAACAGACTCAAATTTAAAGGACAAAAGCACACTTCAGCAAGGAGCTCTTCCCTCCTCTTGATGCTGGGCATCAAGTCTCCCTTACCTGGAAATGATCCTGCTTGTTTTCCTGTACTGGATATCCCCAGAATGCAGGAAAGAACCCGAGTCACTGTAGTTGAACATACTCTTAAATCTTCCCTCATTTAGGTATCCACATCCATTTGCTCATCATCTTCTTTCATAGGGCAGGTATGTGTCATGTGTTATTTCATTTCTATTTGTTCTAAGACTGTGCAAAACAGTGTAAACACCTTGAAAGTGAGCTGTATGGATATGGATTTTATTCCAGTTAGATAAGCTTTATGTATGTTGCACCTGTGCTCTTTAACCAGTGGGAGATTCATAAATGCAATTTCAGTTGCTGGTGCTTTGGTATATACAACATTCTTTTAAAGTACTGATCAATTCAATGATTGCTTACTAAGAGATGGTTTTATAATGTGCTTAGCAGTGTACTGCTGTGTTCTGATACTTGCTCTATACAGTGTATTACTGTAGTTCTCTGTCAATATACCTCCTGCTAAACCTATTTTGATCTTACATTCATAAACTTTGTTACCTTTTCTCTACTGTTAGAATAACCCACATTCTCCTGCTTTGACTCAGTGTTCTTCCATCATCTTCAGGAATAAGCTATCAATGCATTAAATTTAATGTCTTCATATAATATTTCAGTTTAGTAGAGTTTTTTTTTTCTTTTTCTTTCCGAGCCTGTGGACATTACATCAAATTCTTTCTCTTACATACAAGGAACTCTGCCAAAAGGCACACCTCTGCAAAAGCTTTCACTAAGAATATTGTCACTGTGTTATGTAAGCATGTTTAACATGAAGATGCTTGTTGTATATTAACCTTAACTAGTCAAATATTTGCCCGTCTTGTGCTAGAAAGTGGTCTTGACATTTCCCCCAAAGGAGTCATCCTCGCACCCTAAGGACCACTTACCAAGTTGGCCCTATCCTGTCTGTTGATCATTAGATTACACTATTTAAACCAGTTAGTTACTTCATATCCCTTGCTTCTTCTTGTCTGCATTCAGTAACTGTAAATAAACCTGCTTACTTTGTATCTGTTTGCTAATTGCTGAGTACCAGCCATAAACTAGGGTGCCATTAAGAACCAAAAAAGTTAAAAACAAACAAAAGAACAACTCATGCAACTTAGAGAAAAAGCCTGTAAGTCATGACTACAAATCAAATGTCAAACATCCCTGCAACAACATAGGCAGTTAAGGGACCATAGCAAACCATGCATAAAACAGAACAAAAAAAGCTTATTATAGCAACACCCAAAATTTGTTATCAAACAATTCAAACAACTTCTGGAAATCCATAAATACATTGTTTAGTCCTGAAAAATCAAGCCATTCCAACCCAACCAAAAACTCCCAAAACATTGCTTCACAGTTTAACTCACATTTTAATAAATACAGTAACTTTCCTCCAACAAAATAAAACTACTATAAATCCAACCATCCCAATCACTGAACCCACAACAGACTTTCACACTCACTCCAGTGCCAACATCTACAACTAAAAAATAGAAACCAAAGGGTAAAAGGACACACAGACAAACTATTCAGTAAAATCTGCAAGAAAAAAATCCAGCCAAGCAAGGGTTTTCATTGTATGATACCGTAAACCTCCAGTACTGGAGGACATGGGACACATGCAAATGACTCCTTAAGGACATCATGTGTTCCTGCTACATGGCTTTTGAATGTCCATTACTTTTTTTTTACTTTTTAAGTCTTTATGGTTACATTCAGGCCAATAAAGCCACTCTTTCTATGGGCTATCACACTCCTCACTTAACTGGTTTCTTAGTTACCTCACTAATAGGTCCCAAACAGTAAAATGGCAAAATTATGTATCCTCTTTCCTTCCTGTGTCCCACAGGGCTCCATCCTAGGACCACTACTGTTTTAACTCATTTATCAATGACCTAAATGCTGCAGCCAAAGAAGCCACCATAGGACAATATGCCAATGACTCCACTCTAATATGTCCTGCTAGGTCACTACCCGTGCTTCAGACACTCGCCCAGTAATCCTCCTCCTCCTAGAAGCTTTGCCTGACTATTCATAACTCTTCCTGAATCCAGAAAAAAAAAACTAAACTACTGCTGTTCACCCCAACTTTCTCTCACTCCTCCCAAAAAACTACCTTTAATATACTGTCAGCCAACAAGACAAATATAGAATTGGTGTCCCACATCAGGCTACTAAATGTGAACCTAACTACAATGCAGGATACTCCCTGTATTCACATTGCATTTCTAGTAGCTGGAATACCATTCCACTCTACCTAAGAACAGTCTGTGATATGAAAGATTTTAAAGAGATGTTTTCATTGAACTAAATGTACCTTTTGCCACCACACTATGTAGTGCATGATGTGCTGGAGAGCATTTTTGCTCCATCTTCAATTGTTTGTGGCTGCTCCTTACTTAAAAAAAAACGTTTTTTTTTAAATACCACTTTCACCATGATTTTGTCATTGAGGCTAAGCAGTAAACTTTAATATCAGTGACGTTAACTTAGGGAAAGCATGCAATGCATCCATGGACTTTAATAGATGCATCCTCTTGCACGTGAAAGATGCTTCCATTAAAGTCTATGGTTGCACCTCCAGATGCTTCCATTAAAGTCTATGGTTGCACCTCACGTTATTCCTCAGTTGATGTCACTGAGGGATAAATTACATTTATTTAGACTGTGGTTTAATAAAAAAAAATTGACAAAGCCTTTTTTTTATTACAAATGGCTCAAATAATTAAGAAATGAAAGTAACACAAGTACAATGCTGCACTTAACCCATTAAATACCACAATGCATGTTGGATACTGAACAAATCGCTTTAAATGCCATCTGAAGTAACACCTAATAGATAAATGGTTCTGCACCTTCCCCGGTTAAACTGGTAAAATATAGCTACATGAATTCATGCCATAACTCTCTGCTGCACAAAACAGAATGTACTACTATCACAACTATACCCTCCTTTATCATCTCATCTCCTTTATCTTCCTTGCACCTCCTCCACTCCTTCCTTTCTTTGGGCTGCATAACTCTTTTCCTATCTTCCAGGTCTTTATAGTAACAAATATTCTTATGTAAAACCTGACAATCTATACATATTGATGATGTTGCACTGCATATACCTCCCTGTATTTAAAAAAAATCATATAAAATCCAAGCAACTGTTATTTTTAATCAACTGTTTGTAAATGATGTGAATAATGCCACTGATATCAAGGATGTCTGAATAATGGAACTATTGCTCATGAATGAAACTGGCTGTAAATGATGAAATAATGCAAATGATGTCCATGATGTCTGTATAATGCAGCTTTTCTCCCTGATCCTCCTCTGAAAAAGGACACTGCTCAGTCAGACTTTCCCAGTAAACACATGCCAATAAATAATAAATGAATAATAAACAAATAAATTATAGGGGCTATCATCCAGGCAGCTATGAGGGTGGTTTATGTTTCTGCCTATATCACTTCTCCCACATCTTTGCTGGGAAGTAGAACTTTGTCTCAATGGCCAGGAAGTCTGGCTTACCCCAGACTGGGGCTGTACAAAGACCATATTCATGTCTCATCTATGGAATTACAAAGAGCTCCTCTCCCCACTCAGCAGCTCATATCACATCAGACACAGGCTATACAGGAGTTTCTTTATGGCTATAACATTGTCCCCTGGTGGTTGACATATGCACCCATGTCACAGCACAGGTCTCCTACGCCCTCTACCAATGGGTGTGCAGTCCCACAGGTACATCTATTAAGGGCTTCAACCATTGAGCAGAGAACACCAAGCCCATGTCCACTTGTACTGCAGCATTTGGTGTCATGCAAGAATCTTCCTGTATAGGATCAAATTTGCAAACTGGAAACCACCAAACCCTCCCTTAGAAAGGCTGACCTGCCACTTAGTCCCACTCTTCCCAGCTCAGTTGTTCCCACACCTGATACACTTCTTGATCACAGGTCATATGGGTCACAGTTAGGGCTTCATTCCTGTGTGACAAAGAGCCAGTCCTTTTTCCTAAAGTCTTGCAGTTCAGATGTGGTAGACCTCTTTCTGTTCTGTCAGAGGTCAGTCCTACCCTAATCACCCTTGCAACCCACAAGTAAAAAAAACATCAGTTACATGGATGACCAGAGAATCTTATCTTTACTAGGTCTATGGCAACCTATGATCATTTTCTGGACCAGGGTGGACAGTGTTACAGGTAAAATTCCAATGACCATATCAAGCATTAATAACATAGATGCAGTGGTGGCTGGTAGCTTCAAATCAAAGGGGGGCTGCAGGAGACAGCTGAATGGTTGGGGCCAATGGGAAGGGGTGTGACCAACTAGAAAGGGGTGGGGTTATGCTAAAAACCGGGACTTTAAATACATTGCCCTGGGTGCCAAACCATCATTATGAGAGTCCAATCAAGACAAAATGAAGTGTAGAAGAAAATAAAATATTTCACTGCATTGGCTACATGACAGTTTACTTAATATCTAGATGGAAACAAAAAGGTTGTGAGGCATGAAAAAATACTTTTTAAATACATTACTGGAATGCCAGTCAAAATCAAGTATAAAAAAGCAGCACTCAACTCAAATCACTTCTCCTTGCACTGCACTTCTAATTATAATTTATATTCAGCTTTATAAAAGTGCCAAGTAACATGCTGAAAGTAGCAAACTCTGTGATACCCCCACTTGTAAAAATGTTTCTTAGCCAAAAAAGACATGCTGCCTGACATCAACTATCTACTTGTTTCATGGGGAAAACATGATCAAAGTAAAAAATGAACAGCAAACAAGAACAAGTTCAAGATAAATTGCTTAAAGGATTACTACACAGGTTATGATAGATTGGCATTCTGTTTAGTTTATGGGTAAAGCCTGCAAAGATGACTGCAAGTCTCCAACAAATGTAATGAGATTCTGAAAATATTGTAATCCTGTCCTTTATTACAAATACTGTCATATGCATTTTAATACCTAAGGCTTATACGTCATCTAGTTATGTAAATATTCTCTGCATGGCAACAACAAAAAGACTTTAAATGTTGGTAATTCTTTAACAGTATGCTTATTTAAGCTTACTTGCATCTTACAATTTCAGACAAGCTTACTTGATGGTCATTAAAGCATTGCTACCTAAACATAGAGCAACAGGCACTGCAACAGCATGCATTTTCTGAATAAGAAGCATAAATCAACAGTATAAAAATATAACAGAAAACCAGAACATTCTGCATAATCAAGAACAGATGAAAAGCCACTGCAGTATGTGTGTCTACCTTGGATGGGAGGATACTCTGCACACTTAGCTTCTCTTTGCCTGGCTTGGACACATCCGGAGTCACTATGTGGAGGAGTGGGGTGCAACAAGTATGTCACAATTTGAAATGTCTCAGGCTAACAGTGATGGCCCTGACACATTTGTCATACCTCTCAACCTCAGAGCAAGAAATCTGGACAAAGCCATAAATAGAAGTGGGGCAAAGTCCCCAAAATAAGGACAATTTTTAAATATTGTTCTTATAAACTTAGAAATATAGGTCTTGCATTAGTAGGAATTTTCTGAAGGGTATGAAATCTGAAACTCAAATGTCTGTCATTATTTTCTAAATTCAGTCTTTAATAATTTGCCAGAAAAAAACACAATTTTTTGAAAAACGGACTAAAAATGTGATGCAAAAATATAAAATAGCCACACAATACAGCTAGGAACCTGTCAAAGAAGGGACACTTTTTTTAATATTAGTACTGTTAACTTGTGCAGCTGACAAAATAAGAGAATCTACATGCATTTCTGAAAATTAAAGTAATCCATTACTCTGATCATTACAGTTATTTATTAATTGTAAACCCTCCAATTTTTCTTCAAAATTTGCCATTTTGTGGAAGGATTATTAGGGGGAGAGTAACATTCTGAGCCAAAATCAGAGACAGTTGAGAGGTTTGGATATACCTAATTCTATAAAGTGATGTATTTGCTCCTACCTCTCAACCTCTTAAAGCAGGAAATCTGGACCAGGCCAAATATATTAGGGGAACATACAAACGGTACTAAAAATTGCTCTTGTAGAAACTTAGTTGACAGAATAACAGTTCTTGCTTTAGCATGCATTTTTCTGAAGGGTATGAAGTCTGAAATTCAATGTCTGTCATTATTTAGTGACTTCATTCCTAAATGATTTGCCAGAAAACCACAAATGTTATGAGGAACAAACCAAAAATAAGAGGCAAAAATTCATTCTGCAAAAATCTGGACAGTTGAGAGGTATAGTTCAGCAGTGGAATGAGGCTTCTTGCCTGCAGCTATTCCAATGTCCCAATACTTGGCTATTTCACCCCATTTACCATAAACACTGTAATGTGCATACTGCTTTACTTCTACGATGATTTGGATTTCATTTAAAAGTTTTATTTTACATTTTACGGCAAAAACACTAATAGACATCTAACTAAACAAAGCAATACAGTTTCACAATGAAAATAGACTTAGCATTAAAACTTCTCTGCTCTTGAAACCCACATTCATTGAAACGGCATTTAAACCCACATTCAAAGAAAATACATCTGGCCAGTGGCAGATAAAGATTAACTTTGGGCTGTTTTCAAATTATAGACCCCTTGCACAGAAAACATACATGTGTTCTTTGATGCATCTTCCTGATTGTATTAAATTATATTCCTTGTATAATACAGTACAGTTGTTAGAGGGGATTTTTACATTTATTGTTTTGAACATTTTTCCAATAAAAAATGAAACAAAATGCATGCACCAATAATGACAAAACTCCCCAGTTCAGAACATTTCCATCATAAAATTCTACTCAAACTTCTACAATCCACCAGTATCAGTAAATATGCACAATCTCTGCAGAAGTAAAAGTCATGTAAATAATTCCACATTAAAGATATCTGTAACTAATGAAGAGGTTGCTGCTAGCACACAACTTCATATTTCATTATTTCATCTACAAATAAAGTGTCTGCTGCTCTTGAGGAATAAATTGCCTATGCTACATTAAAAAAAATGATAAGCTAGCAATATTGCAATAGGGAATGGATGGCAAACTAATAACAGGTTGATCGTTTCTAGGTTTCTCTGCCAAAGAGGACATTCTCAGGACTTTCACCCCCTTTAAAAGTACAACGCAGTAATGGATCTATATACTGTGGGAGTAGAACCCACAGTCTTCTGCATCAAAAGCAAGTACACTACCTGTTGTGCTATTAACAATGCAAGCAGACACAGCATAAGCAGCACTAAACATATCTTCAAGCTCTCAGGTCCTTGTAAAATGCACTCGACACTCAACTGTATCTCTCAAATTTGAAGCACAAGAAATCTGGAAAAAGCCAAAATTTATTGGGGGGGACAAAAGCCCAAAAACTAGGGACATATTTAAACATTGCTCGTATAATCTTGGAAAGTTATTAGAATAAAATGCTGTGTTACCACCATGCATTTCACTGCCAAGTCTTGAACCCAGGACCCTGTGCACTACAGTCAGAGCAACATAGACTGAAACTTAAGTGAATTCAGTTCTCACCATAGCTCTCAACTTCTTAGCACAAAAAACCTGGACAAAGCCAATAATGGGGGAATGCAGCCCCATAAATATGGACAAATTTGAAATATTGATCTTATAAACAGAAAATTGCTAGAATAAAATGCTTTGTGTTACCATGTACTTTCTGAAGAATATGAAGCCTGAAATTCAAATGCCTGTCATTATTTAGTGAATTCAAAATCCAGAAAAAAACCCAGATTTTATGAGGAACAGAGAAAAAGATATGAGGCAAACATTTCACAAGTGGTGGTGGGTAGGGAATTCAATCCCTTGCTTATTTACTCCCAAAGTACAGGATTTGAGCCTAGCCACCAGGCATATTTCCTGACTTTTTTCTAGCTGCTGGGGCATTTCACACACACACACACACACACACACACACACACACACACACACACACACACACACACACACACACACACACACACACACACACACACACACACTCACACACCCTTCTGTTAATATAAACAAGTACCTGCAGAGTTTCAGTCCAAAAGCTGCAGCTTCGTTAATTCCAGCCAGCCAAGCTCCAGTTTCAAAATGAAAGCCCTGTGAGAGAGAGAGACAGCTAAAGTCCTGTCCTTCTTGCGAGAACAGGCTCCAGCCTGCAGACATTGCAGTCTGATCCCCTTCCAGTCTATGCAGTTCTAACTGCATAGACTTCTGGGATCTTTGCTATTGCATGTGTTCCTACCTGTCTTGCCATCAGTCTGGATTCTGTGCACATGCTCTGGACTGGTTCAGGAGCAGTCCGGACTCTGGAAATGCCGCGAGTGTGCATGCATGGGACTCGGGGAAATACTGTGAGTGCGCATGTGTGAGTTCTGGGACTTGCGTTTGCTGTTTTGTTTATTTTTTTCTTTTGTTTTATTTTTTTCTTTCTTTTGTACAACTGGGGCGGGCTGCAGTCCTGCAGCCCAGTAGCATGAACCACTCCTGCATAGACGCATTTTGTTTGAACTGTTTTCTGGACTGGAATACTCTGATGTTGACTCAGAACAATTTAATATTTGGATCTAAAAGATTTTAAGCACATTACTTTCTAGTTCTCAAGTAATACTGATAGCCAAGCTCCTCTACCTCAGGTAAAGAGGCTTAAAGATTAGAAAGTCTACAATACCCAGGCAGGTATGACCGTAGCCCTGAGTAGCATCCTGCCTTCGCCTAGAATGATACCACAGTATAAGGACAAAATGATTGACTTCAACAACTGGCTAAGCTTCTGGTGTCATTCAAAGGGGATCCAGCATCTGTCTGCCTGGGACGACATGACTGACAAACCACGATGCTTTGCCAGAGATGGTCTGTACCTGTCGCCCCCTGGGATTCAGGTTACTGACTAAAGCTCTTGCCACCCCTATAGTGCCTTTTTTTAGGCAAGGTTCAAAGGACAAAACCACCACCATAACAGATACAAGCATGCAAAATCTAAAGGTAATTCTACTCAATGCTAGAAGTCTAAACCTCAAAATGCACTCTCTCTCTCGAGACACTCCTAAAATGGAGAACATCGATATCTGTGCAGTAACTAAGACCTGGTTCAAGGCTTCAGAGAGCACTCCTGCACCAGGCTACAACTCTTACCACACTTTTTGGCCACTAAACCAAGACCGAAACACTAAAGATGGAGTAGTGTCCATATTCACCAAGGATATTCACACCTCCAGGCTAGTTTCCCAACACAATGCATCTGAAATTCTCCAGGTGCAACTAACACTAGGTAAGACTGCAATCCAAATTATAGCTTGCTACAGATCCCCCACCATGCCCCAAGATTCTCACTACACCTTTCTAAACATACTGGAAAATATTAAGATAAAACCAAACCCCCTAATACTGGATGATTTCAACTACCCTGCCATTAACTGGGAAAACTACTCAGGTACCAGCACCTTTTCCCAATGGTTCTTGGACTTCATAAATTCCAATGCCCTGGATCAACTAATCCATTATCCCACCAGGGGCTCCAATATCCTAGACCTGGTCATTACCAACATGGGAGATAGATGCTTCACACCAGTGGTCACCCCCTCATTGGTCAGGTCTAACCATAAGCTAATCACCCTTGACATCCAAATCCCACCCCCACCCCCCAGTAAGGAAACCTCCGTAAAAAACTACTCCAAAGCCAACTTCATGCTACTCAAGTCAGAAGTGACAAACTTCATGACACCCATGCAGACGGGAGCTGAAAGTTTGACTGCTGAATCCTACACTAAGGCACTGTACAAGCACATCCACTCGTGCATGAATTGTGCCATCCCAGATAGAACCAAGACACTCTCCTCCAAAAAAAGGAAGCCAATCTGGTGGTCCCCTGCCATAAACAAACTATACAACAAAAGGAAGAAATTGTTGCAGAAAAGAGGAAAATCCCAGGATGCAAAAAACTCCCTTACCAGCCTCAGTAAGAAGCTGAGATCCCTCATAAAATCCTCCAAAGATAGCTACAAAAATAAAATTGCCAAAGATTCCAAAGACAACCACAAGTAATTCTATAGTTATGTCAAGAATCTAAATGACAATGCTCAGATCTGCTCTGAGCTACAACAGAATGGCATTAAATATACTTATGCCAGGGATATTGCCAATATCCTAGCAGATCGATTTAGTGCCAACTTCACCCCCTCTCACCCCCTAAAGGGCCCATTTCAATACCAAAAGATTGCCAAATTCCAGTAATCACGGCCACACAGGTACAAACCGCACTCTCCAAAGCTAAGAATAAAGCATCCATGGGACCAGATGACATCCCGGGCTGTGTACTATGTAAACTACAAAATGAACTGGCCCCTCACCTAAGTGTCATGTTTAATGATAGCCTCACCTCAAGCTTTGTGCCTACTGAGTGGCACACAGCTACAGTTATCCCATTCCACAAGGGGGGATCCACCTTGGATCCCAGGAACTACCATCCCATCAGCCTGATGAGCCTGATCTGCAAGGGCATGGAATGCATTATCATGGAACTTATAAACAAAGACATTGGCAACCTTCAAACATTGGACCCCACCCAGTTTGGGTTCATGAAGGGCCGATCTTGTCTCCTGAACCTGATTGACTTCTTCGAATTAGTCTCCAGAGCTGTGGACAAGGGTAAGGCGGTCCACACAGCCTATCTGGACCTTGCCAAGGCCTTCGACACCATCCCCCACTCTGGAATCATAGATAAACTTACTAAGCTGGGCATAAATCCCCATGTCACTCGATGGGTTGCCAACTGGTTTACTGACAGAACCCAGACTGTAAAAATAGCCGACTCCAAATCCAGCTCCAGACAAGTGACAAGTGGAGTACCTCAGGGTTCAGTCCTGGGACCAGTCTTCTTTGGCATCTACTTCTCTGAAGTACAGGTCAACACTAATGGACTCTGGCTAACAAAGTTCACAGATGACTGCAAACTGGGAGCCATTATTGTATCCCCAAATGATGTGGATAGTCTACAAAAGGGCCTTACAGAAACAGATGCTTGGTGCCAGAGCCATGTGCTCAAGCTTAATTCTAAGAAATGTATAGTTATCCCCTTTGGGATAAACCATGTACCCATGAATTACCACATAGGTGGCAGTACACTAAGCACTGAAAGTGTTATGAGAGACTTAGGGATACAGGTGGACAGTGGTCTCACCTTCGATAACAACATTGCCACAACAGTCAGGAAATCCTTCTATGTGGCACACCTCATCACTAAGGGATTTACATCCAGGAAAAAGGAGGTCATTGTCACACTGTACTCATCCCTCATTAGACCCATTATAGAGTACAACACCCCATTTGGTATGTACCTCACAAGACATCTGCAACAGCTGGCAAGGTCACAGAAATACCTCACTAAAAGAATCACAGGCCTAAAGCAGATGCCCTATGCTGACTATCTAAAAAAAACTCCAGCTATACTCTGTGGCATATCATCTACTCAGAGGCGATCTCTGCTTAACATACAAGGCCATGTCAAACCCTGAGCTGTTGGACATGCTCCACTTAAAGAAATCCCAATCCCTCAGAGCCACACACTCCAGGGATCTAAACCTTGTCATAACAATGAACAAAACATGCTGGAGGGATAGGTTCCTGTCCCAGAGACTCCCCATACTCTGGAATAGACTGCACATACATGTCAAGCAGAGCGCCTCCTTGGCTCTCTTCAAAAGGAACCTTGATGATTGGATGGGAGATAGGAAATTCACTCCGGGGATCATGTCAGTCACCCTGCTAGACAGGGGTCCAGGGAAGTAAATATTGCGGGAAGAAATATCCAGGGAATTGTTATGGCTAAGCTTGTATAGGCCCTAGGGCCGATAGCCTAGTACCAACCTATGAACAATAAGGAATCCTTATGAATACTAATTATTATTAAGTAGGTCAGCACGGTCTGAACAGTGACACTATCCCTAACTCAGCAAGCCACTGTCCCCAAGAAACATGATGCTGCACTCATATAAGCTGGGGGTATAACTCCTGGAACAGCTTTATATATGACCTGATAAATTTAAAAATATTAAAAGAGGATATTATAAAATATTGAAAGAGGAATGGATGAAATTACAAAATATGAGCAGAAATGATGAGATAGTTTTTAAGCCATCTGACAAAGGGGGCAAACTGGTGGTTATGAATTCTGGGGACTATTTAAAAATGTGTATGCTACATTTAGATAATAGTGAGGTATATAGTAAGATAGATGAGACCTACGTAACACGGGCACAACATGCTTTTCAAATGTTGTTAAGAAAAGGTATTAGATTACATTACCTCACAGTGAATGATGTGACCCACAAGATTAATGTTAAAAATAGCAAAGTAGCAACATTTTTTTGTGTCCCCAAAATTCACAAAGATTTATTACAACCACCAGGACGCCCTATAGTGTCGGCTAGTGGATTTTTTACATATAATCTCAGTTGTTTGCTGCATGAAATTTTATTACAAGAAGTGATTAAGTTACCTTCGTATATAAGGGACTCTTTTGATTTTTTGAGTAAAATAAAGGATGTAGTATGGGCTAGAGATATGTATTTTATAACGGTGGATGTAGTGAGTTTGTACACTAACATTTCTCATGTCTTTGGTCTAGAGGCTATACAATATTTCTTAGGTGATAGTCCCAAAACTCATTATATAAAAGAACTAGTAGAGTTTTGTTTGGTAAATAATATATTTGAATTTGATGGGACACTGTATAAGCAAAATACAGGAACAGCAATGGGAGCGGCTTTCGCCCCAGTTTATGCTAATATGTTTATGGGGCTTGTTGAAAATACTTATATTTATAGACATGAGTTCTTTAGGAAATATGTAGTGAAATATTATCGATTTATAGATGATTTAATTTTTGTCTGTAAAGGGGGTGAATATTTGTCATTTAATTTTATTGAATATTTGAATGCCAATAGATATGGGATAAAATTTGATGACATTCAGAAGGGTAGTAAAGTTAATTATTTGGATATAACATTAAGAGGGAAAGTGAAAGAGAGAATTCATACTAATATATATAGAAAATTTAACCAAATAAACTGGAAATTATTTGGCAATAGTTGTCATCCGAGTCACACGATAGAAGCTATTCCCTATGGGGAGTTGCTTAGGATTAAAAGATTAAGTAGTAATATAAAAGAAGCAAGAGAAGAGGCACAGGAAGTAGCCTCTATTTTTTATTAACAGAGGCTATAAGCCAGACAGTGTATATGAAGGTTTTTATAAAATATATGGAAATAATCCAAATAATAGTATGAAAAATGGTATTCAACAAAGGGAGAGAAGACATGAATATGAAAGGAAAGAATTTAATAGAGAAAAAATTTTTTTTGTCACTAAATATACAGTGTTTTCACATAAAATGAATGGCTGGTTAAGCAGTATTGGAGACAGGTTATTAGAGAAGTCCCTTCTTTATCAACTGTAGAACTAAGAATATTTTACAAGAGAGGAAGAAATCTGAAAGATTTCTTGGTGCATAGTAAATATATAAGGCTAAGAGAAAAGAAATTAGAAAATATGGAGATAAGAGGAACTATCCCTTTTGGAAAATGTTCTATCTGTCAACATGTTATAACTAAAGTGGATAAGATAGGAACAAAAAATGTTGATACTAAGGGTATGTACTCCCGTTTAAGTAAGGGAGTAATTTATGTTATATTTTGCCCATGTAAGAAATATTACATAGGAGAGACCAAAAGGTCTTTAGTTGAAAGAATAAAAGAACATGTGAGAGATGTTAAAAATAATAAAGTCATGAGTCCCATAGCGGAACATTTTAATAAGGAACATCAAGGGGATGTAAATAATATAAAGGTAACAGTGTTGGAACAAATATCATTGCAACATGGAAATGTAGAATTGTTAAAGAATATGCTAAGGCAAAAAGAATCTGTTCTTATAACGAAATATAATACATTATTCCCTTGTGGATTGAATAAAGAGTGTAACTGGCAAAGTTTTATATAGTTTTTTTTTACCTTTAAGGGAATTGAATGTGTTTTAGTAATTATTGGTTAATTGATTAATTAATGTGCTAAGATAGAATATATAAGGAAGGTTTTTTAGAAAGCAGATTTTTTACTCTGTAAAAGCTGTGGCCAAGACGCTAGAGGTTTTGTATTTTACAATAAATATTTGAGGTTGGAAAGTAGAGCTGTTATTCACTGGTCTGTTTCTTCTGGTGGTTATTAAAAATATTTATGTTTCAGGTCCTGCAAAATCATTACTGTTGAAATAAACTAGAGCTACACAGAGTGGTTACAGCAGCTCAGTACAGCTGTTTGCCACACTGCCAGAGCTCAACACATCTTTGCAAATTGCTAAGCTACATGGTTGCCTGCCCCATGTCTCTGCATTGTCATTTGGCTTTGGCTTTTTTTGGATTGCATGGACTCCCACTGAGGAAGGTTGAATTGCAATCTGCTTATGCTCAGTGAGTCTGTATTTTATGGATCATGATCCATCATCTTTAGTTATGTTTAGCTACAACTACCCCTTATAGCTGAATGTAAAGTGTTCATAATCTGGCCCATTTTATAAATAGATTTAGAAATATATACATAGATATACGACACAGAACATGCCAGAGTGGTTTATAAACAATGATGTCTAAATATGTAGTGAGATTTTTTTGTTTTTTCTGTTTTTTTCAGAAATGAATGTAAGGTTTCTAAGTATGAATATCTATTTTCAGGATGCTCTGTCATTCTATGGTGGCCATATGACTTACTTAGGAGGTACACTGTATGCAAGTGTATACGCTTTACGCATTTCAGGTCACAGATTAATATGGGAAAATTCTGAAGGTTTTAGAAATCAAACCCAAGGCTTTGGAATGTAGCTCACACGTGGCTTCCTACTTTAATATGAAAGTAGGTTATATTACCTGTCCTTTTGACCTGTCAGCAGTCCCATACCGCCCAACCATTTTCATAGAAAGGAAGCATCATACAGTAGAATGAAAGAGATTTGCAAATGTAGCAAAATGTGTCTTGACTGTGATCTTAAAATAACAAACAATTCCACTGAAGCCAGTGAAAGAAACAGTCTTTAACACTGGTCTAGATTAACTAACTGCTTTTGTTCATTTAATTTATCCTTGAACGTCTTCAGAGATAAAAATATATAATCAGACCTAACATTTAAAAATGGAGTCATGACATCACATGACCCACTTGAGCCAATCAGACAATTTTGTAAACAGTTTGTAAATTTAAAGAAACAATGTATCTAAAAACATACTGAATGAAACAAGTAATGTACACATGCAGTGAAACTCTATGAAGCAATGAATGCATCAAAATGGTACCACTCAATGCTGCATGCATTGTTTAGCTAGAAAAATACTTTTGAACAACACAAAATCATTTCACAGTTTTTGTGCTAGCAGAAAGCATTTTATATTATTAGAATCGTTAAGCCCAGTAGGTTTATCTGCCCTTAATCTTATTTACCATCTGGACTCATGGCGTTCTAGTAGGACATTATAGTTCCCAACAAATTCGTCCATGCTTGCTGAATTCAGCACAAAGAACTGAAATTTTCTAAAATTCAGACAAGTGAGGGAATGCTTAGCCAGAGTGTTGCCACTGTCCTTTTTCCTTTATGGCTACACTGTGTTCATACCCTGTCCCAGCTGGCTTGCTCACAGATTTTCCTACATAAAATCCAGAGCAAGAATCATGGGTGACCAGATAAACCACTCCCTGTGAATTGCAGCTGTACCTGTCTCTAGCCCACAAATGGAGATCCAGTGGCTTAACATATATATTTGAATTGTTGGATATGAAGCGGCACTGCTTACGTTTTCCACACTTGTAGATGGCGAAAGAGTTCGGTGTGCTCGATAGTCTTCTTGCTGACCTTCTAACAAGGATTTTACATTCCAACTCCTTTTATAAGTGAAAGAGGGACCTGCACCCAGAATCTTTGATAAATCCCCATTACCTAAAATGATCTTCCAGTTTTCTTTTAACGCATCTCAGATGAGATACATTTCACTAATAATGGGTAGTGGAAAAGCTCTACTGTATTTTGTCAGTGAATTGTTGGTGTGAGTAGATGTTTTTCCTTATCAGAATTAACTTCAGACTGAAGTCTTCTTGAAATCGGTCCAGCTTTTTTCAGCCTTATTGAATACACTTCTGCAATGACGTTATTTAGCCAATCCAAATCGTACCCTTTTTGGATAAACAGTGTTTTTAAAAAAAATGACATTGTCTTTGAAGATCATGTCCTCACTTGTGAACCTGCTGAGTCTTATAAACTGTCCTTTTACAACCCCTTTGTGGTAGGGGTGTAAACTTCTTTTGTGCAGGTATTGGTTTACAAAGATGCATTTTCTAAAGACTTTGCTTGTAAACTCAGTGGTGCCTCCTTCTAGTAATAAAGTGATATCCAAGTAGTTAATGGTCTTCTCATAGCTGCTCAATGCAAATTTCAAAAAAGAAGTGCTGGAATTCATGAAGTCATATAGTTCGTTCAATTCTATCTCAGTGCCTGTCCACATCAAGAAGAGGTCATCAATGAATCTTCTATAAAAGGCTACTTTTCCAAAGAAAATGTTGGATTTCAGGTACACTTGCTCCCATCAAGCCATGACCAGGTTTGCAAATACTGGGGCCACTCTTGAACCCATGGCTACTCCCAAGACTTGTTTAAAGTATTTGCCCTGGAACACAAAGAAGTTGTGTTCGAGTACAACCTCTAATAATGTGCAGATGGTGTAGATCAGGGGTGTCCAATCTTTTGGTTTGCATGGGCCACATTGAGTGAAGAGGAATTCTTTGGGACTCCATATAAAATATATCATACAGTTAAATGTTTCACTGCCACTGGCGACCAAAGTTGACCTCCTGGCTCTACTTTCTCTGCATTCAAGCAATGAATACATGTAATAATGAATGCCTAATAGTTGCATTAATATTGTAATTCTCATTCTAATTCTAATTCTCTAACAATTAAATCTAACTAACATATTAATATTTTTTTTCAGATAAACAGATATGGCACCTTTTCATTTTTAAGATATCATACCTCTTGATTTTGGTGGTTTCTTAAAGATGTCCAGGCCTTCTGTCATGTCCTTAATGTCCTCATGTCTGTCCAGAATGCATGTCCAAGTAGCCATATTTTTTAATTATGATTTCTATTCAGCCATTAATAAACAAGCTCAAAGGAGACTATAATTGGCCATTTAATCATTGGCACTTGGTGGTGTTTTATTTCCTTCACTTTCATTGACAGTCATTGTGTTTACAATTCCACTGCAGTAGGTGTGTCATCACTAGTGGGATATTTGATCTTGTTTTTATGAAACTACTGCATCAATGTCTGGTTTGATAGAAGTCATTGCAATTCTTAGTTCTCAAGGTGCTTGTTTGTACTTCTGTTTACAATTCCATTGTAGTAGGTGTGTTGCCACTAGTGGGATATTTGACCTTGTTTTTGTGAAACTAATGCATCAATGCTTGGTTTGATAGAAGTCGTTGCAATTCTTAGTGAGTTCTCAAGGTGCTCGTCAAAAATATTTGATCTAATTTTACTCTTCCAGCACTTCATCCTTGAAAACAGTTGTTCACAGATGTAAGTACTGCCAAATAGTGATGTCATGAATAAGGTGTGATTGCGAAGTGAGATATTTTTCTCTGGGAAGATAGGTCTTATAAAAGTCTAGTAGAGAGACAAGATCAACTTTTTCTGTGAGTTGTATGTCTGATTGCAGCTCTATACATTCAATTTGAAAATTTGCAGGTGATGTATGTATGTCAACTGAAAATGGAGTCACAAATATACCAAAAAACTGATGATTTTTTTCAGAAATCTTGAAACATATCAAAATGGAAAGCAAGCCTGCATATTTTTCTCTGTTTACAGGACTGTGTTTAGCCAATGTATCAAAATGTCTAAAATTATTTGCTATAATTTGAGCTTGCCATAATTTACGTTTCATTTCAAATGTTATTATGGTTTGAAACATAGCACAGATAAGTTGATTTTCACCTTGAAGACACATGTTTAACTCATTCAAATGAGTGGTCAAACCCACCAAAAATTCTAAATCTGAGAGCTATTTTTCATCTTTAAGTTCTGGCACAAATTTTCCTTTTGATTCCATAAATGACTTGATTTTATTTTGCAAATTATAAAATCTTTTCAGCATTTTACCCCTACTTAGTCACCTTACTTCAGAAAAATAAATTATATCCACAAAATAAGCATCCATATTTTTAAGGAACTCCTGGAACTGGCGATGATTCAGTCCATTGGACCTTATGAAATTCATCGTTTTGATGATGGTTTGCATGACATTATCCATTTTTACAGCTTTTGTGCATACATTTTCTTGATGTACAATGCAGCAATGTTTCATCAAACCTAAGCTTCCAGAGGCAGCTGCTTCATCTGTTATTAGTTTTATAAGTCCCTTTTTTACCAACAAATGCTGGGCCGCCATCAGGAACTATACCAGGTATGGTGCCAAAGGTTAAAGAAAATCACTGTAATGTAGTTTTTACTGCTTCATACAAATCAAGAGATTTACTTGTGTTTTAATGGCACCAAAGAAGCCATTTCTTCAGTGACATTATAGTCGTTATCAATACCTCTAATAAAAATGTCAAGTTAAGCCGTATCTGTAGCATCAGTACTTTCATCTATCTCCAAAGCATAAAATTTGAAATTAGCAGCTTTACTCTCCAAATCTCTTTCGATAGGTTTTCCTGTTTCTTCAGTTTGCCTGGATATAGTCTGGTGAGACAAACTGATTTTAGAAAATTCCATTTTTTTTATCAGGACAAATTATATCTGCCATGTTTTCCATACATTGCTTAATAATGTCACCATCACTAAATGGTTTTGACTTTTTTTGCAGTCAGATTTGCTACCACATAACTACCTTTTATAGTAGAGTAGTTTGAGTTGTAACTTTTTTGAAAATATTTAGTTGAGATAAAGTCTGTTTTTTTAGCTCCACTACTTTAGCTTTGCAAAACATTCCCTGAAATGGATCGAATTTGGCAGCATGTTTTTGCACATAATCCCCGGGATTCATGAAGCTCAGTGCAAGGACGGTGTTAGCCTTGCGCTGACTGTGCAGTGTAGAGATGGCGCAGCAGCACCATATGCATATTAATGAAGGTGCTCTGCCGCAACGTCCACGTGCATAGGAAATGTGCGAGTGCAGGGGGCATGTCTAAGCGCTGCACGGAGGCGTGAACATGGCTGCAAACATGCAACTTAAAATACTGACTAGAACAGGCTGCCTCTAATAGTAATCACTCCTGTCAGTGTCCATGGATACTGAAATGTATGCAAAGCATACAAGACAGTTTTGCGAACACCAAAATAAAAAGTAAACACAAAGGCACATAGCTGAATATTGAGCCCCCATCCCTTGAATAAATGACATTTAAAACCCCGTGCCCGTATTCCATTGTAGTGTTGATTGTTATACCAAGTGGAAGCAAAAAGCAGCATGTTTGCGCGCCGCTGCCCTTTGCTAAGCCTGGCCCAATGGTTAGGCTTACCACCTGTCCCACTTTGTGAGGGACAGTCCCTCTCTGGGCAGTTGTGTCCTTACCAAAAATATTAAAAATGGCAAATGTCCTGCGATTGTAGGACATAATTATGTCCCATATTTTATGTAATAGTTCCATAAAATAGTTATTTCTGTATCTAAAATACCTAAATGTTACAAGAAACAGAATAAGCAACTAAACTGCTACAAGAATAAGCTTCCATTTAGGCATAAAAGTATAGTTCTATCCTTTGTACTGACCATGGGTATGTGTCAGCCTGTAAAATCTGATGTGTGTCCCGAAAATGTCCCACTTTGGCCAATTGAAAAGGTGGCAACCCTACCAATGGTCAGAGCATTCGCTCAATATCTGTCCATTCATGGTCCAAGTCATCCTTGTCTTGAAGGCCCAAAGATGAATGGGTATTACCTGGGTCTACCTACCATGTCATGAAAGATAAGTATTTGCATGTACCTATGTGCGTGAAGTACAGCATGTGGAAGATCAAATATGCTAGGGTTGTCCTCACAACCATATTGGTACCAGAGATATGTAGAGTACGCAATGTGTTTTGTTGTCTGTGCCATGGGCCATCAACCAGAGAAGGGATTGATGCTGTGTGTGGAATATGGGGGGGGGTTGACGGGTAATGTAATAATTCACCAAGGGGAGACCGGGTCAGATGTACAATAGGTGAACTGGAGGTGTACGAGGAAGCAGTGGGTGAATCAGAAAGGAAACCAAAGAACATACATTCACATCTGCAATACGCCCTGACAGTCCATACTGCAGAACACAATCCCACAAACATATGAACATTAAAATGTGCGATACACATGTACAGAAATGTTACCGGCTCACACCCACATAATGGTCTGGCCTGAACTGAGCCATCCAACCTCAACATACCTGGATACATAACTGAATACCCATCATCTCATCCACAGCACACCACCACCCCCTTGCTGAACATCCACCAAAACCACCCATACTCAGGCTGCTAGCGTGGCACAGCCATATCTGCACATAGTGCCCCCTACCCATATCTAGTAGGCAGTCTCACCCTAGGCAGTCTCAGGCTTGCAAACTAGGTATCCCTTGCATGTACAACCCTCCCTCATTTTCGTCAAGCCAAAAGAATTGGAGTCATTGGTGTCCACAATTTTTGGCCATCCCTCATGGGATAAGTGTCTGTTCTAAAGATTAGACTTGGTGGCACGACACGATGTCCAACCCCGTAGACAACTGGACACAAGTTGCATTAGTAGTAGTTGTCCTCAACCCTGCTCAGCCTCCAGCCGGTCCTGCAGTACCTACGACCAGGGATTAAACACCTGACCATGATGCACATCTCTCCAAGTGCATTATCGGGAATTTATACCATTTACATGTTCCCATGAAGCTTCCCCATAGCCATCTTCCAAACAGTACATGTCCACAAATTGTATACCCCATCCAGTTTCTTTGTCATAATGATGCACACAACCCCTGTATACAAACGGTACAGGTAGGTCCCGTATGTGGTTGTTCATATACATGGCCATGTATAACTCCAGATATGTAGTCATATATCTATAAATGTACATACTTATATTTGCATAGCTACACATCACACATACATGCATATAAGTAGTTGTCAAGTATGTGTCCATTTCATAAATATGTATACTTGCAAATGTATACATATGCCTCTCAGAAACATATGGATAGTAACATGTACTACACATATGTACACCACCCGACTGTCACATTTGTTGCCAGTACTGTAGCATGGCTGTAGTAAAGTCATATATCCTAATTACCATCCATACAGAATGTATCACGGATGGTTTAGTGGTAAAGCCAGTGACTATGGTGTTCCTGTT